>NC_133663.1:209915466-210087615 GCF_037893015.1 Macrotis lagotis
TACAACCCAACTCTGTTCTTCCTTTCCAGTATTCTTTCACCTTACTTTTCAACATAGTGATACTAGCTTCCTGGCTATTCCACAAGAAAAAAGATACCCTATCTCACCTCTGGTCATTTTTGCTGGTCATTCCACATGTCTAGAATCCTCTCTTCATCTATCCTGACTATTGACCTCCTTGATTTCTTTTAAACAAAAATACATTTTCTACTGGAAACCTTCTGCAAATTCTCTTTATTCCATTGTGTTTTCCCTCTGTTAATTATCTCCTATTTATTGTACATAGTTTTATTTATATATTCGCTTGTATGTTGTCTCCACCATTACAATGTAAGCTTCTTGAGAGTAAGGATTGTCTTTTTCCTGGAATATAGTATGTACTTAATAAATGTTTATTAATTGTTTGATAGAACCCAAATGCATTCATTAATAGATTGATGTCATCATGTAGATTGATCTCTAGTGGGTCATTCCAAGGATTCCTAATGGCCTAATTGTTAAATTTCCTAAGAACTTTAAGTTCTCTAGATATAGATTATTCATCTAGCAATGATTTAGCATGTAAAAATATCTTGATAGACAAATAATTATGAGTGGAAACTAACAGGACAAAATTCAATAAATCCCATAAGGGGTTCAAAGATTCAATCTTATGGATAATCTAAGTCAGTAGTTGTTTCAGGGTATTACCAGCACAATATTCATTAGAAATATGATATGATATGGGGCAGGTAGGTGGTGCAGTGATTAGAACACTGGCCTTGGAATCAGGAGGACCTGAGTTCAATTCTGACCTCAGATACTTAATAATTACTTTCCTGTGTAATCTTGGGCAAGTCACTTAACCCCATTGCCCTGCAAAAATACTCTAGAAAAAGATATATGATATGGCAACTAATAAAGCTAAAAGAATTTTAGTCATTATGATTAATTTAGAAAGAAAGATATGAGGAATTTTATTATATTCTCAAACCACTTCTGAAGTATTATGCCAATACTGTGTATAAATTCCTCTTTCTTAAAAATCAAACTGATTTGAATACAGTGGAGTTTGCCCAAGACAAAATTAATATTTTCTTTAAGCAAATGTGAATTTTAATTGCAATTCAACAAACATTGATTAAGTGATTACTAAATGCTTAGTCCTGTGCTGGGAGCTGGGAAGAAAGATTAAAAAATAAAACAATCCCTGATTTCAAGGAATCTACATTTTATAGGGAAAGGGAGACTTGACAGCTACAAAAATAAATATAAATTATATGCAGATTTGAGAGATACTATGAAGGAAATTGAATTTGTGAGATTTGGCACAGATGTATTACAAATTGCATTTAATTCAAGAATGCAAACCCTAATTTATTGTTTTTCAGGTGTGTCCAATGCTCTGTGACCCCATTTGGAATTTTCTTGGCAAAGATATTGGAGAAATTCTTCATTTCCTTCTCTAGCTCATTAGACAGATGATAAACTGAGGAAAACAAGGTTAAGGAATATCATTGCTAGTAAGTATCTGGGGCTGAATTTGAACTCAGAAATTTTAATCTTCTTCATTCCTAACGCAGATTCTATATACCATATCAGTTAGACACCCCAAAACCTAATTGCATTTTTATTAATATTATTCATAAATCTATATACCTCTAGACATAGTAATAAGTCCCTAATATTTAATTGGATTATACATGCTTGTATCTGAATGCAAACCACTTGGAGGAAATTTTCTGCTACTAAAATCAGAAATCCATCAAGTAGAAGATAGAGTTTTATGAAATTCCAAGTTAAATTCTGAACTTTGAAACTTAATAGCAATATCACCCTGGGCAATTCAATTTATTACTCCCAACTTATAATCAAATAAGTATATTAAGGGTACTTATCACATGGCTTGTTACTTACAACAAATAAGAATACAGATGTAAATAGTTCGGCAAATGAGCTTTAAAGAGCTCTATACGTGTCAACTGCTACATGTTATTTATGAATGTATATTCACCTATATACAGGTAAAAGAAAAGGAAATCCCTTGTTTCCTTTTAATGCAAATAATAAAATATAATTCATATAATGTACTTTATAAAGTAATGTTTCCTGTATGTGTTTAATTGATAAATAATGAAAGAGGAACAATAACTATAAGCATTTTTCTTTGCATTTTATCAAGTCACACAAGATTTCATAGAGAAATGATTTTAGTTGCTAAGAGTAATAAAGTTTTTGTTTTGTAAACTGAAAAATGTAAATAAACTCATCTTCCAACTTCATGTAAATTAGGAAATGTGAATAGCAGAACAACTGTGAACAATTTAGGTTATTTATATTAGATAAGACACAGTTGGAAACAATCTCCAGCATCCTAAGTTTATCTCATTTGATTTTTTTATAATTGTAAAACATCATAAATATCCTCTAGTCAGTGAATTTAAACACAAAATTGATGGTTGAACCAATTGTACAATTATTTTTAAAATTCTCTAAATCTTCAAAAATATGTTAAAAGGAGGTTTTTTTAAAAAGGAGTTTTTTTAAAGCATTTTAAAATTGTATGAATTTTTAAAATACCAAATATCAAATAATGAAAAATCTGGGTGAAGGATGGAGCATTTTGTGATTGAAGATATATGTTAACTTTTCATTTTTATTGTTTTGATATAGAATTAGTTCAGTAATATTATCCACAAATGCCAAGATGTTTGGGATTTCATCTAATATTTCCAAGAAGAATGAAACAGCAAGTTTATTAATCATACTTATTGCCTGTTTAATCTTTCTAATAGTTGTTTACTATCTAGTTAACACTTCCCAGGCTTATTTTTCCAATTTGAATTTGTGAACTCGAGGTTCAAACTTCCTGTACTTTCACCTCAAATTCTTTATATCCTTATAACCATTTTATCAGATCAAGAGGAGAAAGGAGTAGAGTCTCTTCTACCTGTTTTTTTCAATATATAATATAAAAATCTATGAATGAATATATTTGCTAATAGTTGTGATCTGCATGCAGGTCCAAATTTGTGTCACATATATCTACTTCTTTTAAAGTGTACATTTATAAAATGCTTCCTTACAGAGAAAATCTTGACAAGTCTATTCAGTGCATGTATGTACACAGTGCATTTTCATGATAAAAGAAGGATTCAACAGTTAGTACAGATAAGAATTGAGAAACATTCATGCTCTAGACTTCTAGATAATATTGTTCTTTCACTTACAACTTGTGTGAAAAACATAGCACCACACGAATAATGCTGGATGGAAGCCTAAGAACTCCATGTAATCACAGACAGCAGTCCTGCAAATTCCAACTGCCGAAACTAACCTGAGGCAGCTGATTGTTACTGCCAAAGCTTTGGTTGAATGAACTATAATTTGACCCTAAAGCACCTGTCCAGGCAAGGAATATCAATAAGGAGGAGATGAGAACATCAATTTCAGCTCATCGTTGCAGGGACAAGCAGAGAGGGAGTATCAAGAATAACTAAAAAAGGATAAAACTTTGTTTTAACTAAGAGCTAAGAAAACCTTTATAAGATTGGATCCAAGACATACCTGCAAAACTATATACAATATATATGCATATATTTATGTATATGAATAGAAATTGAAAAATAAAAATGACCATTATTATCAACCAGGATAAATTTATATATAAGATTTCTGGGCACCATTAAAAAATTCTCCTCTACCTTTTTTATTTTTCAAATCAATGTTTCTTAACTTCAACTCATTTCATATATATTTAAAAATCAGATTAAAAATGGAAAGGATCCTTTTAAAATTATTATTAGAAATAACAAAAAAAACCCTGCTATTTCCATCACCAAATACTTAGGCATTGAAATAGTATTAATAACTGTAAACCAGTAAGGACTACCTTGTTAATTGTAAAAGATAGATAGATAGAGATATACATATGTACTTACATATTTATATGTGTGTACTAACATATACTTGAGCAACATGATATATTTAAGTGAACACAAACACACATACACACACACACACACACACATATAAACTCATAGACTTAAGGTGTGGTCTCAGAGGTTAAATGAGTTGATCAGAGTCATATCACCACTATATATCAGAGCTAAAACTTGAAAAAAGGATTTTCTGGTTTTTAAGTTAGCTCTCTATCCATGATGCCATACAAATATTTTAATGGAGGTTGTAATAGAGGTTTAAGCAGGTCACTTCCTTACCTTATCTCTTCTCCTAAGCAAATGAAAAGCTAAAGTTAAAATAATAGAGTTCTTTATTGCTTTTTTGTCTTTTCGGACTCTGTGACTCATCTTGGGTTTTTCCTTGATAAAGATACTGGAGTGATTTCTTCTCCAGCTCATTTTTCAGAAGCAGTCATTGAGGAAAATAGGATTAAATGATTTTTCCAAGGTCACCCAGCTAGTTTGAGGCTGTGAACTCTGAACTTTCAGACTCCACACTCAGAGCTCTATTTTCTAAGCCACTTATCTGCCTGAAATGATAGTATCCAAATTAACTTTATGGTTTAGTTCTAAGAGGAGACTATTAGGTACAACATATTATTTTCATTGAAAATTTTTACATTTTGTACTAAAGTATAAATAATGCTACATAATATCTTTAGCTAAAGAATAGCTGATGTGATGTGACCCCCCAAAAAAAATAAAAAAAAAGAATTGGAAATCAAGCAAATGTCCTTTAATTGGGAAATGGCTTAGCAAACTGTGATATATCTATCTATCTATCTATCTATCTATCTATCTATCTATCTATATATATATATGTGTGTGTGTGTGTGTGTGTGTGTATGTGTGTGTGTATGTGTCATGGAACACTATTGTTCTATTAGAAACCAGGAGGGATGGGAATTCAGGGAACCTGGAGGGATTTGCATGAACTGATTAATGCTGAGTGAGATGAGCAGAACCAGAAAAACACTGTATACCCTAACAGCAGCATGGGGGTGATGATCAACCTTGATGGACTTGCTCATTCCATCAGTGCAACAATCAGGGACAATTTGGGGCTGTTTGCAATGGAGAATATCATCTGTATCCAGAGAAAGAACTGTGGAGTTTGAACAAAGACCAAATACTATTACCTTTAATTTAGAAAAAAAATGGTATCTTATTGTCTGATCTTGCTATGTCTTTGTTTCTTCCTTAAGGATATGATTTTTCTCTCATCACATTCAATTTGGATCAGTGTATACCATAGAAACAATATATAGACTGGCAAATTGCCTTCTGTGGGGGTGGGGGGAGGGAAGTAAGATTAGGGGAAAAATTGCAAAACTCAAAATAAATAAAATCTTTAAGAAATGTAAAAAAAAGAATGGTAATATGAAAATGGTGCAATGTTTTTATAGTATTATTTACAGTGTTTTACAGTATTCTGTATTCTGCAGTGTAAAAGCACTGTGACCCTGCCATAATTTGAGGACTCTTTGAGAGTTATCTTCTCCCCACTCACCCTCCACAAAAGGTACAAGTGGCAACCTTAGTCATGATGCTGCAGAATGTAGCTGGCAAAGATAGAGCAACTAGTGCCTATCACTTTCTTTATTCTGCACGTTAGATCTGCTCATTGTGTTTAAGTATGACCCAGGCACTGTGCAAAGCACTTTCTAGATATCTCACTGGATCTTTACGATCTTGAAGTACAAACCTGATATAAGGGATAATATAATCTCAATTTTACAGTTGCAAGAAACTGAGGTAGATATAAAGTTAAGTGACTTGCCCAAGATCATACAGCTAGGAAATGTCCAAGGACAGATTTGAATTCAGATTTTGCTAATTCTAGGCATAGAGTTCTCTCCATGAGCTACCTAGATGCCTCCAAATCATTCACCCTATTTCCGATCACCTTGTTGTATGTTTTCCTAGTCTAAACATTCTTCCCTGACTATTTCTCCTTTGTCTGTGTTTTCTTTCTTTACTAAAGTGCAAATTAATTGAAGGAAGATATTGTTTAACTTACTTATATTTGTGCTCCTATCACTTAACACAGTGTTCAGAACATATTTAGTACTGAATAAATATTATCATTTTGTTCCTTCTCTTTCCCCACCAAATATTTTTAAAATATGATTTTTTTCCCTGTAGTTAGTTTATATTGTTATTATCAGCTCATTCTTTACCTCAACAGTCTCAAGACCCTCCTTAGAAGACCAATCCATGTTTTTATATTAAACTTTGCCTGGAAGTTTTTGTTTTACTTTCACTACATGACTTTTAAATTCCCTATAAATTCACATTAATCTATTTAGGTAATTCCCATGTTTTTCCCCTCTTTAATTGGACTTATCTTTGTAACCTCATGACTAAGAGTTTCTAAACACTTCTGAAATGACTTGTACTGCAAAATTTTAGTACATGAGATCCTACCTCTATTTTCTCTAAATCCTTTGAAATTTGTTTTCCAAAAATTTATCATACCTATTAGACTAGGCTAAGTTTCCTTTCCTTCCCTTGTATAAAGTTCAGGTTTCAATGTGTATTTATCACAAGACAACCACAATTTCTATTTCAACAGATAACTTTTCCTTACTTTCCTTGGTGAGTATCCCCTTCTTCCAACTTTTGAGGAATGAAATTATTTTTAGACATCCCATAAAATCAGGAAGTGTCTAATGAGAGGCAGACAGAGACAAACAGATAGACAGAGACAGATAAATATGTTCTTCAAGCATGTTCAGATAACTGAAGTTCTCATTTACTTTCTACATTTTTCCTCAGTGCCTGGCTTCTGATCTATTCCCCAATTTCCTGATCCATTTACTCCATTCTTCAAAGTTGTTTAGGTTTTTCCATTTGGGAATGGAATTACATATAGTTTAATACCATTCATTCTCTACGAAGTCAGGGGAACAATGTTAGATGGAGTTGGTCAGCCACCAAAGCCAATTCTGTCTTTCTTCACCCAAATGCCTATCACGATTCTCTCCCACTCAGTTTCCTGGATATTCTTAATTTAAAGATATTGATTCATCAAATACATATGATTTTGTCATGGTGGGAGCTCTCCCCAATAAAGTAGATCACAATCTTCCTAAATCTTATAGTTCAAAAAAATTGCTTAAGTCTCAAAGAAACTTGACCAGTTAATAATGGGCAGATTTCAACTCATGTTATGATCTTCTATCCACTATTCCATAGCACTTCACTCTAATAAATATATATTTTTAATATGTGGGAGTACTTTGCTTTGTTTCCAAACTCTTTTACATACATTCTCTTAATAAGACGCCAAAATACAATACTGAGTCTCATCTCATTGAATTTCAGATTTATTTGATCAAGATCTTTGATACAAGAACAATTTTTCCTTTACCTGTTTCATATCACTGAGCAAAATTTTCATAGACTAAATGCCAATGTATTTTGAATGACTGATCTACAATAAAAGAAGAAACATCTGAAAAATCTGGGAGGAGAGGAGATTTAGGTCAGACAAAAGGTCTGCATTTAGGCTTGAGTGTTTCATGTTGCCTCAAGTCAAGCTTCTATAAAGACTTAGAATTTCATCACCTTTATGAATATTTATTTGACTGATATAGACTAAGCACCATCAGTCCCAAATTCCTTCTGTCCTACATAGATTTATGGTCTGCAAAATATTATCCATTATCTTGTGACTTCTCCAAGTTAGCTATACATAGTGAGATAATCTATCACTTGACCTTTCCAAACAGTTTGTATAATTTTTATCTTGCTTAGCTTCATAGAACTCAAGGTCATCTTCACATTGCAATTAAACTTCAAAATAAGACTTCAGGAGAGATTTATATTTCCAATTGATGAATAAGGATTATAATTTTGGATTTTTTTTAGGTTTTTATTTTTGTAAGGCAAACGGGGTTAAGTAGCTTGCCCAAGGCCACACAGCTAGGTAATTATTAAGTGTCTGAGACCGGATTTGAACCCAGGTACTCCTGACTCCAGGGCTGGTGCTTTATCCACTGTGCCATCTAGATGCCCCAATTTTGGAAATTTTTACCAAAAAAAAATGTATCTAGCAAGATATGAAAGCCCTATGTTCACTTGATTTATTGGTAAATAGGTTAGTTACTTGCAAATTCGAAGAATATGTGTCAGTATACAGTTTGGAATATAATTATATTTGAAAAATTTCACTTAGTGTCTATACAACATACTCTTTTCTGGTCTGTTACTTTATTTTGGAATGTTTTGTTACCGCTCTTTTTAAAAAGCCCTTTATTATCTAAACATTTAACTTTTATGGGTCATAACTTTCGTATCCATTAGTTCTATTTTAGAATTTATTTGTTGTACTAAGGATTACATTTTCTAAAATGATGAAAAGGAAAACTTAAAGTCAATGCCAAAACTCACCCAAATTCTCAGGTAAAAGAATTCTTTAAATCCCAATTTTCCATAGCTTAAAGAAGGAGGAGTTAAAGTAACATTTTTCATAGGTGTCTCAATTCCTAGCATCTAAAGCTAAAAGTGAATTTAGAGAATATTTACAATTGCTGGCCAACTCCATCTAACATTGTTCCCCTGACTTCGTAGAGAATGAAAGGTATTAAACTATATCTAATTCCATTCCCAAATGGAAAAAAAAACCTAAACAACTTTGAAGAATGGAGTAAGCAAATGACAGCCAGAGAACACACAAGGTTTGTTGGTTAAAACTGACTTACTTTAGGAACTGAAAATTGATCATATATCCAAATAAAAAAAAAAGTTAGGGATGAATATTCTTTGATTTTGAAGAGAGATAAAGGGGGGAAAGGCAGGAATATAGATTGTATTATTCATTTCATGATTTTCTTTTTAATAGGAATAGAGAATGGACACAAAACTCTTCCAGTGCAGATTGGAACTTAATTTGTTTTTGGTTTTATTTGTTTTAAATTGCCAACAGTCTTAGAGAACTTTCTGGAGCACTGAAAGGTAAAGTAGCTTGCCTAGGATGACATAGGATCTGATTGTTTGTGTCAGAGGTAAAACTTGAATCCAGATCTTTCTTATTCCCCAATCAACTGCCTATCCTATACATCATGTTGCATGTGGGATTTTTTTATGGATGAAATAATTTAGTGGAAAGAGTTTTGGACTTCAAAAGATTTGGGTAAGTATTCTGACTCTTGACACTTACTAGTTATATAACTTTGAGTTAGTCACTTCTCTGAGAATTAGTTTCTGAATCTGTGCAATAGCTAAAATAATATTTAATTTTACCAAATGAGAATATTCTCTCTGTCTCTCTGTGTCTCTTTCTCTGTCTCTATCTCTCTGTCTCTCTCTCCTCTTATCTAGAATTCTTAGTAGGTTTGTATCTATGTCTGTGTTTTTTTTTTTTTGGTGGGGGTTGTTGTAGGGCAGAGGGAAAGTTGTTTCAATTTTCATATTTCCATGTCAACTTCATTATTTGAAGGAGACAAGCATCAAAAACTTTTATTTGAACTTAATTTTTGAAAAATTATGAAACAGTTTTGCATTAGATTTGCTCCTGGAGTTTTAACTTCTGTTGTTTACCAGGAACATTAAGGTGATCATCAAATGCACTGCTGGGATTGGGACATAAACCAGATTAAGTGTTTATTAATGATATTACCTGAAACAGTTATTCAACACATTCCTTCATGTTTTTTAAGGACATTTTTCTCACCATCTCCAACCCTAAATTCTTAAGTTAAAAGAGAAAAAATAAGCCTTTTTGCATTTAGTAATTTTCTTTTACCCAAGTAAATGTTGGAGCTGAATTTTTATTTTAAATAAACAAATAATGAAGGACTTAATTTCCCTCATGGAAAATGCTGCCTTTCCCTCTATTACAGTAGTTAATATAATCATCTTAGTGCCAATGATAATTCCTACATGAGTCAGCTGATGTCTAAGGAACTAATTGCCTTAATTTTGTGATTGGATGATCATAATTCAGATGTGCTAATCTCTATATGCACAAATGCATATAAGACACCTGAATAAGTTAAGTATACCTTATTTATTGCATATTTTTAAAAAGCTCTCTATATATGTACCAGCAATGTAGTATTCCTATCTAAATCTGCAAAATGAAGTAAAAAAATTTATTTAACATTTTTCCATACCATGATATTCATCAGACACTGACAAGATAGATGTTCAATGAGAACTCCCAAAAACATTTCATAGATTTTCATTGTTTTTGCCTGATTTAGACATAGCATTTCCATAGTCATTTCCCTTAAACTCTGGTCCCATTTAATAGTCTGCCACTCCTGAGAGAACCTCACTTTTATAGAAGATATATAAATTTTCAATTTCTATTTTTGTTTTGTCTGAATAGTTAAAAAATAATTATATGCTTCCATTATGTATTTTAGACTTTTTAATTTACTAAAGGAGTTGATATATCATCATCATTACATCCATGTTAAGACATTTTGGGAGACATTATTATATAAAATATTATTCAATAGGTATTGAATTGCAAATAATACTAGTTGTAGGCATCGTATGTAAAATCAAATAAGGTCAATGTTGAAGATGATAATATTTTTTCAGTATGCTAATGGAACTTCAGTATCAGTGATGTGAGTGAAGAATCCATGGTGAAGAATAGAATGCATCATCATCTTCCCATCACAAAAATTATTTTCCACATTCCTTTCTCCTATATATCTTCCATGTCTATTAATAGAAAAAATCTATTATCACTATTTACTTTTCAGTCTCCTTCTGAAACTGAAGAATAGCTACTACTATTTATAGGAAGAAGAATCTTTGGCTAGAAAAGTAAGAGCCAGCATGGAAGTTGAATTAGGAGAGCTTTAGGTATTCACTTTAATCAAATTTCTCTAGCAGGGAATAATGATGTTGTGATTAAAGTAAAAGGAGGTGTCAACATTTCTGCTTTCCTCTTACTCAATAGAAAACATCTGGTCAAGCCCACTAGACTTCATATGATAGTAACATATAATATAATAAAATATTTTTGGTTCAAAAAGGATGCACGTGGTTTCCCTGAAGAATTTCTATTTGATCCATTGGGGTACATGAAAGTATTCCAAATATGAATTCTGACTATTGTTAACAATTTTCAGCATAATAATAGGTATCCAGGTCTGGAAGGGTAATTCTAACTGGGAAATATTCAAGGATAAGCAGACAGAGATAACTTGCATTCAGGCAGAACATTTTATTTTCCCTCTCATTTCAACTTTTTTCCTCTTCTCATGAGCCTGGCAGCTACAACCATTTACAAACTCACAATGGATATATTCTGCTCAATACTCTGGTGGGGAAAGGTCATTACACCAGCAGTATGGGACATCCCTGAACAGATTTTCCTTCCAGCACTAATTTGCTTTTCTCTGGAGTAATATGCAGAAGGCACTAATCATGATGGTTCATTGTGGATAGTTTCATGGATAGACTTTTTTTAACCTTTGCAGCAGCTGCAGGATTGGAAAACATGTGTATCAAAGCAATTAAAGAAAAGAGTGTGTAAAATACAGACAAACCTTTTAATATGCTACTGATGGAGAAGTTTAATCCTTTCAATAAGCTCAAATTACAATTTGATTTTTAAAAGAAATTATAATTTCACAAATAATATAATTTACAAATAATAAAAACATGAGAATATTTTATAATAAAAAATTACCTGTTGACACTAGCTAGAATATCATTATTCTGATACTAATACTACAACTAAAAATAATTTTATGTATGACTATTTGTCAGGCAAATAAATGCTTTGCAAATTTTTGCCTCATTTGGTATTCATAACCCTTGGAGGTAGATGCTATTATTATTCCCATATTTCAGATAGGGGAAATTGAGGTAAACGAATGTTAAATAACTTGCTCAGGGAAACACAAATAGTGTCTGAGATCAGATTTTTAAGTCAAGTCATCCTGACTGCAAACCCAGTACTTTATCTACTGTACCATTTAGCTGCCATTGAAAATAGATATATAAAATAATTCAATTGTTAGAAAATAAAAAAATATATAAAACCCAATTAAGAGAATGGAAACTATGGAATTCAGAAATCTAACACTTTTAATGTTTCTCATCACAAACTTTAGAGCTTCCTCTTTTTTCATAAATTTTATTCTGTTCTGAAATAGATATTTCCTTCATCTTCCTCTACCTTTTCACAAGAGTTTGTATTTAAGATGGCTAATGGGTACATGATTTCCTGCAGTGAGCCTGCTATAATGAAATACCAGAAGTGAATGATTTTGCGAATCATTTGAATCCAACATTTATACTGTATGTTTTTTTCCTAAAGGCTCTTCATATTTCATTAAAAATAATATAGGGGCAGCTGGGTGGCGTAGTGGATAGAGCACCAGTCCGAGAGTCAGTAGTACCTGAGTTCAAATCCAGCCTCAGACACTTAATAATTACCTAGCTGTGTGGCCTTGGGCAAGCCACTTAACCACATTTGCCTTGCAAAAACCTAAAAAAAATACAAAATTGATTTAATTTGTCATGTAATCAAACGTGCTTTAAAACCTATGATTCATCATATCTATAATATTTATAATATTTATTTGCAAAACATTTTAGGAACCACATTAGTTTTGGTGCTCAAGCACATTTCATATGTGCAATTTTGTTAAAGGCATATTTGTTTTTATTTAAATTATAAACACTAATCAAATGTTTGTGTGAAGGACTAAGAAGTTTATATTTATTAATAAAAATCAAAACAGAAATATCATTATAATTATTAAAGTCTTATATCTGTGAGCAAAATCTAAAAATAAAGGAAGTTTGCCACAGAGGACTCAACACCCAACTACAATAATTAGATCACAGAATCATTGAATATTTGATTTGGAAAATATCTCTAAGATCATCAATTATTACACCTCATTTTACAGATGACAAAACTCAAATCCAAAAAGCTTATTAGGTTATCTCTTTTTTTAAAAAAATTCAATTAGATTTCATCTTAAGTTGTTAATATAAAAATTGTATCCTAAAGAGAACAAGAAAATGGAAAAAGACCTACTTTTATAAAAACATTTATAGTAGCTCTTTTTTGTAACTGGCAAAGAATTGAAAATTGAAGGGACATTCATCAATTGGGGAATGACTGAACAAGTTGTGGCATATGATTGATTGTGATGGAATACTATTGTTCTATTAGAAATCTTAAAAGGATTGTTGCAGAAAAAAACCTGGGAAGATTTTTGTGAACTGATACAAAGTGAACTGAACATTACCAAGGCAATATTGTACACACTATTAGCAATATTATAATCAATTATACAAGACAAGGCAATTCTAACAAATTCATCATAAAAAAGGAGGGGGATACTATTTACCTCCAGAGGGAGAAAAAAAAAAACTATTCACCTCTGGGAAAAGAACCTCTGAGTGCAGCCTAGAACAAATTGACTTTTTTATTCATTTTATGTTTCTTGTGTTAGTTTTCTCCTAACAATATTAATATGGAAATATGTTTCTCATGGCATTTCATCTTCACATTTCTTATAACAGACCAAAATCTAGCATACTATTCAAGCTTCCTATACTCTGAAAAAATTAGAAGTACAGATTCATAATATCTCATAAAAGAAAATGAAATGATAAATGCTACTCAAAACAACGGCTTAAAGCAAACATATATCTAATTAGTAGTTAAGGTAGTTACATAGTGTGTGACTGACAGAGTCTCTAGCTCTCAAAAATCTTTATTTTCCACTACTGAAACAGAAGCTGGGATATGTCCTCAAAGGTGATAAGATTAATTAATATATGTGGTAGAAACAAGGTTGTATTTCCCCATTTTTTTCACTATAGCCAGTTATGAGGCCTGACTACAACATGATTAATTCTAACCTTTATCATCCTCCGGTAATTTTTACTGTACCCTCTCCTGTCACAATGCAAGCTCTCAGTTTCTCTCCTTCTATATAGCAGTTTTGAAAATACCCATCCACAGTATGCACTACCTGCTTCCTAGGTCATCTCTTGTTTACTAAAGGTGGCCCTTGTTTTTGGCTCTTTTAAAAGGGAGAGTCCTGCCATCCCCCCATTTCAATTTGGCTAAGACAGAGTAGGTAGTCCAATGAAAAGATAAAAATGCATTGAAGTTTGCATCACAATTCTCATCATATATCTTTCCCCCAAACTCACTCCTCTTCCACATTATTTTACTTTCATTCTGAAAATAACAATCTTTTTAGCAACTCAAGTTCATAAGCTCAGTTTTATGTTAGGCATCACTAATTTGCTTTCCTCTTTCCAAGCAGTTACAATCATGTATTTCTATCTTTACAACATATTTTGAATACCTCCCCTTCTCTAAACCACTAATTTAGTTCAGCTTCTCTTCACCTCTCACTTGGATTATTACAATGGCCTCCTAATTGGTCTCCCTTTTTCAAGCATCAATCATTCCTCACACAGTTTCCAAAGTAATTTTGGTAAAGTGTAGTAGATCTGCTCTTGGGGCAGCTAAGGGCTCAGGCCCTGGAGTCAGGAAGTCTCATCTTCCTGGGTGACCCTGGGTAAATCATTCAACTTTGCTTGTCTGAGTTTCCTCAACTGCCAAAAGAGTCAGAGAAGGATATGGTAAAACCTCTCCCATATCTTTGCCAAGAAAACCCCAAAAGGGATCATGGAGAATTGGATACAATTGAACAGCAACACCAAACAAAAATGTTTAATATTGCACAACCTTCTTCTCAGGATACTTCAATAGTTCCATATTGACTCTAGAATTATATATAAATACTTCTATTTGGCATTTAATCTGTTACCTGATCCTATTCAAACTTACCAACTTTCTATGCTATTCCTCCTTATTTAACCAAAATGAACTTACACTTTTATGAAAACATAAGTTAAATAAATATTCAAGCATGATTAGAAAATTAAGAAATGAAGCCATCTATTAAGAATCATCATTCAAAGACAGAGGAAGACATAGTTTTTTCTTATTTGAATCTGAAATAATTTACCTTTATTTTTGCATTGTCAATCTATAAATAAAGAAGCAGCTTCTGAAAATCTGTTGTGTTCACTGAGGGTTTCTTGTGTTTTTTACCTATTATTTGATAATTTTATTACATATATTTATATGAAATTAAATTTTAAAAATAAATCCCCTCTAAACTGGCTACATTAATCTAACAATATTAATGACTAACATATCATTACTGTTATAATATATTCAATATTTTGGGGGCAGAGTCAAGATGGTGGCGTGAAGGTAGAATTTCCCAGAAACTCCTTCCCCACCCCCCAAATCCAAATGCCAACAAATTATGACTCTAGCCAAAATTTAGAGGGAGAGAACCCAACAGAAAGACTGAATGATACATTTTCCCAGTCCAAGATAACTCAGAAGTTCCATGAGAAAGGTGTATTTCACCAGGACCTGGGGTTGGAAAAAAGCTGCGGCTGCAGCACAGCCCAGTCCAGCCCAGCCCAGCCCAGGGATCACCAGCAACAGTTTAAAGGGGCTGTCAGAGAACTGTACTACAAAAGAATGAGTGTGGAGTGAGGGGTACTGGCTGCAGAACCTGCAGTGTGAATCAGGGGAAACCAACCTGCACCTCCAGAGCACAGCCCACAGACAGTAAGAGGGTCAGGAGAGACTGTAGAAATCTCTCTGCTCTCCCTGGGGCAAGACTCTGCTGTTTTCCCACACTCAAATCCAGGTTGCAGTTTAGGCTTCCATAATGTGATAGCAGGGTGCCTAGGAGAGCACCTATGATCCTCTACATATCAAAGCACAGGAATAAAGGTCCCAGTGGGGTGTACCAAAAAACCCAAAACTGGGTATTCCAATAATACTCAAAAGCTCAGGAAGCACCCCCAAACCAGATACAGACTGGAGAAATGAGTAAATAGAGAAAAAAGAGGAAGACCATTGAGAAATACATTGTCTATGATCCCAAGAATCCTCCTCAATCTGAATATGAGGAAGTACAAGCTAAAGACTCCATGAAAATAGAAGTTGGGCTCAGGCTACATATAACAGAGCTCAAAAAAGAATTTGAAAATCAAGTAAGGGAGATAGAAGAAAAATTGGGAAACGAAATGAGAGAGATGCAGGAAAAATCATGAAAAAGAAGTCAGCAGCTTAGTCGAGGAGATCCAAAAAAATGCTGAAGAAAATAACATGTTAAAAAACAGCTTAGATCAAATGGATAAAACAGTTCAAAAAGTTATTGAGGAGAAGAATGCTTTAAAAAGCAGAACTGGCCAGATGGAAAAGGAGATGACAAAGCTCTCTAAGGAAAACACATCCTTCAGATGTAGAATGGAGCTGAAGGAAGCTGATCACTTTACAAGGAGTCAAGACATAATACCTCAACATCAAAAGAATGAAAAATTAGAAGAAAATGTGAAACATCTCATTGAAAAAAAAAACAACTGATCTGGAAAGCAGATTCAGGAAGGACAATTTAAAAATTATTGGGATACCTGAAAGTCATGATCAGGAAAAGAGCCTTGACCTCATTTAAAGAAATTTTATAGGAAAATTCCCTTGATATCCTAGAAGCAGGGGGCAAAATAGAAATTGAGAGAATCCACCAATCTCCCCTGGAAAGAGATCCCCAAATAACCAACCCACAGGAATATCATAGCCAAATTCCAGAAGTCCCAAGTCAAAGGGAAAATATTACAAGCAGACATAAAGACACAATTCAATTATTGTGCAACTGCATTCAGGATCACACAGGACTTAGCAGCAACTACATTAAGGACTTGTAGGGCTTGGAATATAACATTCCAGAAAGCAAAAGAGCTTGGAATGCAACTGAGAATCAATTACCCAGCAAAACTGAACATCCTCTTCCAAGGGAAAAGATGGGCTTTCAATGAATCTGGGGAATTTCAAATGTTCCTGTTGGAATGGCCAGAGCTGAACAGAAAGTTTGATTTTCAAATACAGGACTCAGGTGAAGCATAGAGAGTGGAGGAGAAGGGTAAAATATAAGAGACTTAATGATGATGAACTGCATGTTTTCCTGCATAGAAAAATGATACTGATAATACTTTTATGAAAATTCTCATTTAATAGAGCAGGTAGAAAGAGATTTTAACAATGAAGCACAGGAGAGTGCTGAATCTGAAGATATAATATATTGTAAAAATGGAGTTAATGGCTAAAAGGGAAATGCACTGGGAGTAAGAGAAAGGAGAAATGGAACAGGCTGAGGTATTTCGTATAAAAATATTTTTTCTTATTTTTTTTACAATGAGCTTTTGCAATGATATGGGGGGAAGGCGAGCGGGGAATGAGAGAACCTTCACTCTCATCAGAAATGGCTCAGAGAGGAAACAGTATACATACTCAATAGGGTATAGACATCTAGAGTAAAAAGGAGAGAAGGGGGAAAGGGGGAAGGGGGGATGCAGGTGATAGAGGAGAGAGTAGATCATAAGAGAGAACAGTCAGATATAACACATTTTCTTTAAAAAAGAAAAACTTCTTGCAAGGGGCTTGGATTGGGTGGCCTATCCAGGACCACAGGGACAGGTGGTTGCTGGGCCTCAGGGGTGATATGTGGGCTCGGGGCCTCTTGGCCCCAGGGCCAGTGATCAGTCTGCTACTGATCAGCTACCCTACAGCATATTTTAGAAGAGGGACAGAGTGAAAGGAGAGATAAAATATAATATATGATAGTGGGGAGGAATGAATGGATGGAGGGATTTACAATCAGCAACAGTAACAGTGCAAATATATGGAAGTAACTTTTATGATGGATTTATCATAAAGAATGTGATCTACCTGAATCAGAGATGATTGTATCAGAACATAGACTGAAACACATTTTTTTTCTCTTTACTTTACTTTATTTCTCACGAGAGTCTATATTTTTTGGGGGGGGTATATTATGTTTCCTCTTAAGAATATTTTAGTAACGTATTAAAAAAATCACTTGTACAAAAAATATTCATAGCAGCTCTGTTTGTGGTGGCAGAGAATTGGAAATTAATGTAAATGTCCTTCAATTGGGGGATGGCTTAACAAAATGTGGTATATGTATGTGTATGTGATGGAACACTATTGTTCTATTAGAAGCCAGGAGGGATTGGAATTCAGGGAAGCCCAGAAAGATTTGCATGGACTGATGTTGAGCGAAATGAGCAGAACCAGAGGTGCACCCTAGCAGCAACATAAGGGGTTATGACCAACCTTGATGGACTTGCTCATTCCATTAGTGCAACAATCAGGAACAATATTTTATTTTTCTACCTTAGGGATATGATTTCTTTCTGATCACATTCAGCTTAGATCAGTGTATAACATGGAAACAATGTAAAGACTAACAGACTGCCTTCTGTAGGGGGTTGGGGGAAGGAAGCAAGATTAGAGGGGAAAATTGTAAAAAAATAAAAATCAAATAAGAAAATTTAAATATATTCAATTTAAAAAACTTTAATTAAATTTAAATTTAAATAATTTAATCATATTTATTTCATTAAAACATCATTATCTTAGTAAGAGGGAAAAATGTCCTTTGTATCAATGAATTTTTAAATGTTATGACAGTATTTCATTTTTATCTCATTCTTTAAAAATTTATATAGCAGGACATGTATGCAATATATAAGTAATATTATATCTACTGAGGAAACTGGATCCAAAGATATTTTCTTGAAAGTGTTATGAAGTCAAAAGAGTTTAAAGACCTACTGTCTTTAATCTAAACAATTGCCTATGGTTTGCCTGGAGGCTTTTTATGACCCTTTACAAGGATTCTTTTCCATCATTTTGAGCCTGTATTGATCTGCTAGTCAAAAGGCAGATGTTAATTAAGTCTGTTTCTACCTCTGAACCACGAAATTTTCCATAGTGGTTCTGACTTTCATTAGTCATAATAAAGAAAATTCTCTCTCTCTCTCTCTCTCTCTCTCTCTCTCATTTCTTACCTCTAAATATTTACTAAAGTTTTTTTTTAAAGAAAATGCACATAAGTATGTTTTGAAGCTATTCCTTGCTGACTCACTTAAATTTATAGACAGATAAGGAGATCCTTATTTTTTACCTAATTTTCTTAAACTCTCTGACATAATTGAACAAGATCTTGGATTAATCAGTTATAGATTGTTTCTCTCCTATAGAAAATATGGTATATTCAAACCTTGTAAACTTGCTCTTTTAAGTACTCAAGGAGAAAGGAAATGGTGAAGGAATTGACAAACTAGGCTCAAAGTCTGGGTGTAATATTAAGTCCCTGTTGAGATAAAATATGATACAATTGCTATTTTTTAGGAAACAGTATTAAATTGTTTTTATGTGGGTTCAGACTTCTGAAAAGTTAATTTTTTGAAGAAGAAACAAGATGACTACCATGAGTAACTAAAGTCCTTCTTAGCATTTTGAACTTCATGCACTCTATGTTCTTCATTTAACTTACAGAAACTTTTTTCAGCTGTCCATTTATTCATGCTATCCAGTCTTTGGAATTTCCATATCTCTATTCCTGGTCTCCTGTCTTCTATGTGATTATTACCTCTCCTATGTCCAGATCCTCTATCTGGTTATCCTCTTTATTCTTTTCTTGTTAGATTTTGTGTTTTCTTCTTTTCCAGTTCAGTCATTCTGGGTCTTTCCACTACTTCTCCCTAAACAAAGGAGGCATTTACTGTCCTAAATAATTCAAATAAATCTCCCAGTTGGTCCTAAAATGATTCAAATGTCCTAGAGGAAAAACTGGAGAGGAGTGGCATCAAGGAGCTCTACTAATTCACTAAAACCTGCAGGAAGTATTGACATAGGACTATGCTCAGAGAGGAAGGAATTTTGCTAAGGAGTGACCATAAGTACCACAGTAGGAAACTAGTATTGAGGAGTCATGGTAGATAAAGTGAGATCCACTGGGAGTCCTATCCAGGACACAACAGCAAAAGACAGAAGCTTTATAGGCCTCTGGGGGATAATTGCATAAAAAAGGATGATGTTATTTTCTAAGCACTAAACTGTGAGGCTCTCTTACTTTCTTTAATCTGTAAATACAATGGCTCATTCTTTAAGTCTTGTAATCTATATATTTGCAAAAATAGCTAGGGATGTTGTATTGAGTTTGTCAGTTAAATAATTTTGGTGAAGGTAGAACCACACAAAGGAGGAATCCTTTGACATTGTTATGTCCTGTGGGAGTTTTTCATAAGATTAAAATTGTTAAAATTCCAAATTTTTTAAGTTTTACCCTGTCTTTTCCTCTCCCTCTACCAGTACATGTCCTTAAGCATGACACTTTTTGCTACTTAGAGATTGAATTCTGATCTTGTATTCAGATTCTAATGACCATGTTCCTGTATTGATCTCATTGACCATTTCCCAGTTTGAAGCTGATTCTTTTCCCTTCATGCCTAAAACCTTAATTTGTTTTCCTGTTTCTCCCTGCCCTCAAATTTCCTGAGATTAAATGTTCTATCTTACTACCTCTTCCAAAAGTCTTGTGCCTAACTCCCAATACTGATGATAGAATCCTTAATATCAGCTCCCCAAACTCTCTGATGTCTACTGCCTTCTTATTTGGTATTGCCTGCCATGATCCTTTCCCCTGCCCATCTGGCACACCCACTTTGTACCTCTCTAATACTAGTTGCTTTTGTTTCCCTATGATTTCACACCCTGGTGGGTCTTCATAGTCCTAGCCTCCTGATCATACAAACATCAACTGAATCCTGGCTCTGAAATATCAACAGAATTCTCATAAATAACTAAATGTGAAATAAATTACTTAAATCTAGGTAGTAGTTTTTATGACAGGGAGCACTTTTAAGTCAGTTAAAAAGAGAATCTTTCATGTGACATATTAACTTTATACTGTGTATTGCAATGATAATAATGACAGACAAACTTCAAATAGAATGCCAGAATGGTATGGGGAGAATAGCAATAACTATAAGAAAATGACTATGAAGGACGCCATTAAGCCAACATGAATTGGAATATAGTATTGTTCTCTCTATCCCAATGCAGTGTCTAAATGGGTTTCCAATTCTGTGAAAGGAAAAGGACCAGAACAATAACAGTGACAATTTTCCTCCCTGAGGAGGATCTAATTCAATACAAATCCATCTCCTTCATGTTCATTTATACACTATGGTTAAAGCATACTCTGAAGTAATATGGCCTCAGAATAACAAGATAAGTTTTTCTCAGTTGCGCAATATATTGTTTTTCATAGTTCACTTAGATATCTTCAAATAAAACTTTTTATTCCATTCAAAGATTCTCCTGTGTATAGAACACAAGAAATGACTACTGAAGCACATCAGTCAGTTCCAGTGAATGATAATATGTAACTGAAGCAACTTAATTTTTTTAAATTGTGCAAAAGTTCCCCTTTCCCCTTCTAGATTCTGACATTTTAAACCACAGAGTAATGAGTTATTCCACATTAATGATGTTGACTTTTTCCATGAGTGTGCTTCTTTCCCCTAAAGAGGAAACAGAGGCTTATTTTGAATATTTTATTCATAATTTTTCTCATACTGCTTAGACTCAAATATATATTTCATTTAAGAATAAGATTATTACATTAGGATGAATACTTAATAGAATTATTTTTTACTGACTGAATAGCATTTTCTTTTATTGGTGGTATTTTGCTGCTGTGAATAGGGTAGGCTTCACTCCTTTTATCCTCATTAATGCAAGTTCCAGAAATATAAAAAGTGAAAGCTTTTTTAGTATTATTTGTATTATAAGAAAAAATATACTGGATTAAAAATAAAATGTGTATTCTTAATGAAATCGATAATCCTGAGACATACTGATGCACATTTGTAGAGCTATTAATGGGACCAATAATTCTGAAAGCACTTTAGATTTTTATCCAAAAAAGTTATTAATTAGGGCATTCCCTTTAACCAGTTGTATCACTGCTAGACCTATATTCCAAAGAGATTTAAGAAAGAGGAAAATAATCCATATTATAGCTACAATAATATGAAGTTTTTTGTTGTAGTGGCAAAAAACCTTGCCATTAAGAAGATATTCATCAGTTGGTGAGTGACTGAACAAATTGTGGTAGATGAATATAATAGAAATTAATTTGCTACAAGAAATGAGGGGAAATTGACAAATGGTCAAAGGATATGAATAGGTAGTTTTCAGATAAATAAATTAAAGCTATTTATAGTCACATAAAAAATGCTCCAAATCAATATAGATTAGAAAGATGCAAATTAAAACAACTCTGAGGTACCATCTCACACCTATCAGATTGACTAAGATGACAAGAAAAGAAATGAGCAATGTTGGAGAGAGTGTGGGAAAATTGAGATAATAATGGTCTTGTGAACTGATCCAACCATTCTGGAAAGCAATTTGGAGTTATGTCCAAAAGGCAATAAAACTGTTCATACCCTTTGATATGCAATACTACTACTAGGTTTAAATCCCCAAATGATCTTACAAAATTGAAAAGGTCCCACATATTCAGAAATATTTATAGCAGTGTTTTTTGTAATGGTAAAGAATTGGAAATTGAGAACATGCCTATCAATTGAAAAATGGCTGAAGTCATGACATATGAATTATATGGAGTTCTCTCTCTTCTTTCTTTTTTCCTTTTCTTCTATCCTTCCCTCCCTTCCTTTTTGTGATTGCAAGTACATCTTGTTTTTCCTCCAGTATATTTTTCTTATGATGTAAATAAAGCTAAAATACTAAAAAGCTTATATTTCTTATATTTCTGGAACTTGACATTAATGAGGGAAAAAAAGAATGTTCTAACCTATTCACAATAGCAAAATACCATCGGTAAAAGAAAATGCTATTCAGTCAGTGAAAAATAATTCTACTAAGTTCATCTTAATGTAATAATCTCATGCTTATACTGAAATGTATGAGGCTAAACAGTAAGAGAAAAATTATGAATTAAAATTATGAACAAAATATTCAAAATGAGTCTCTGTTCCCTCTCTGGGGAAAGAAACCACTCATGGAAAAATCATGAGTAACCAGACTTTAGAGAAGCATGGAAAGATATGCATGATCTGATGCTGAGTGAAGTGAGCAGAACCAAGAGAACATTGTTCATTTTAAAAATAACATTGTGAGATGATCTACCATGATGAATGAAGCTCCTCTCAGCAGTTCAAAGATCAAGCACAAACCTGAAAGACCTGCTATGAAAAATATCATCCTTATCTAGAAAAAAGAACTGTGGAGTCTGAATGTAGAGTAAAGCATATTATGTTCACTTTTTAAAACTTGTTTGATATTTTTTTCTTTTTTACTTAGCCCCCCCTTAGTTCTTATTACTCTTTTATAACATGGCTAATATGGACATTTGTTAAACACAAATGTAGATGTACCACTTTTACCAGATTGTTCACCATCATGGGGAGGGGGGGAAGGAAAGGGAGGGTGGTAGAAAAATGTGTAACTCAAAAATTTGCAAATTGATGAATGTTGAAACCTACTTTTGCATGTAATTGGATAAAAGAGAATTAAATTTTATAAAATTCAAATGAAGGTGGAAAACATTTTTAAAAAATATGAAAAGATTTGAATGAACAATGCAAAGTGAAAAAAGAAAAACCAGAACAATTTTCAATATTATAGAAATAAACAGTAAATTAAATTATCAAATATGACTACAGAGTATTACTTAAAAAGAACTTATTGTACCTCCTAACAGAGAAATGATAACTTATGTGAAGAATTTTTAAAATATTTCTTGATTTGACCAATATGGAGATATGTTTTGCCTAACTGTGCTTATGTGATAAAATTATTCTACTTTTCTCTCTTTTCTTCCTTCTTTCCTTCCTTCCTTTTTCCTTTACTCCTTTCCTTTCTCCTTCCCTTCTTTTTTCCTTTTTTCCTCTCTCCCTCCTTTGATCTTTCTTTCCCCTTCTCTCAATTCCCTTTTCTTCCCTCTTTATCATTCTTGTCTCCTTTCTTTCCTTCCTCCCTTCTTTCCTCCATTTCTTCTTCTATCCTTTACCCACCCCCCTTCTTCCCTCTTTCTCTCCCTTCTTTTTTATGGAAATAAAGAGTCAGGAAAAAAAGGATTGCTTGTTGCTTGAAAAAAAATAACATTTAAAAATAAAAGCCAGTTAAGAGAGAAATATATGTTTCAGAACTATTTACTATCACTAGAAGACCTGCTAGTTTCTGACATTAGAGTATGCTATTTCTTTGAGAGAATCCATTGAACTTCAATAATGAAACAGATTTCTGCTGTTGGGTAGAGAAATTCAGTTTTTATTGTGCAACTAAAAAGATTAGTGAGGTCAGACTATTTTTCAAATACTTAATTTATATTTCAGTTGAAAGAATTTCTATTTCTATTGTCTAAACAGAATTGTTCTCTTGTTTCAGTTAGTTACCTATCTACTTATGTCATTGTATTCAATGCCTCTTTTCTCACAGTAAAATCTTTAAGGTGATAAATTCAGGAATCAATTGACTGATACTTAGTTTCATGTGAAAGTAAGATGGCTTTAAAATGTTCCGTTTTCACTCAAGCAATAGAGATAATCTTTGAAGTTTCCCTGGCCATCTTCTTCAGTGCACAATGTAAATTACTCCAATTCAATTTCTATTACCCTTCTATTCCAGACCCATTAAATCTTTCCAAATAGATATCCTTTATGTTGTACACTTACAGTGAGATTCAAAGTCCTTTTTATCATATGGTTAAGGGGTGCCACATACTGCTGTCAAATACAGAGATTAATTTCCACATTTTAAAGCAACAAATTAATCCCGACCCTCTCAATTACCTCTTGAAGGAGGATTATGGTCTCTTAGGCCTTGGTCAGTTGTACCTTAAACATTTCTAATTATTGTCACCAGTTAACAGAAGGTAGAAAGAATTAGAAGGAGCAGAAATATGTGAGTATAATAGTATCTTTTTTTCTTTATAGTGAATTATTATCTACATGAGTTAGATTCAACAATTTTTACAAGGATGCCTTCTGGCCTTTTTCTTTTGCTATTCATAACTAACTATACCGAATGAAGATAGTTAAATTTGAAAAATGTATCATTTTCAGGAAGAAAAAAATAAAATCTTCAAAAAAATTAGTCAACATGCTTGCCTCTACTGCAAAAGTTTTTTCTTTACAAATAAGACATGAGAGTAGCTTATGTACAGAGTGCTCAGAGATCATTATTAATTTATAGATGAGTTCATCGCTAATTTTTTTCTTATTTTTTTCTTATAAGATTTTTCTTATAAGAATAACAATGTTTCCTAAACATGTAATACAGTACTGAGTTAACTTATAGTTATCACATTCAAAATATTAATATAGTTATGTTATAAAATATCCTATTACAATGCTTCATAGTTGTGATATACATAACCCTTGACCCTTGAAGTTTTAACAACAAATTCTATTTTATCCTACCAAATAGAAATGCTCCTGTATACTTGTCCTTCAAAGAAAAGCTACTATATAATGGAACTTTTATCTATGGCAAAAGACAAAGATCATCTTGTGTGGAATAAAAAGCTTTGTAAGAGGAGAGATAACCCATTAATGAAGATTTCATAACAATAAGGAATCATTTTAAGAGGGATTTTGAAAAGAATTGCTGATGTTCTTTTCTTTAATAGTGCAAAAATATACAGTTTCACAAATGTGAATATCTTCTCCACCGTTACAACTGTTACCTAGTTATAGCATCAATGGTTGTTATAGCAAAATCCATTCTCTTGTGTCCAACTTGATAATGTACTTCTTTTGCCTCAAACTAGAGCCCACTGGCAGACATACCAAAATCTTTCTACATTGGTAGGACTTGTAGAATTTGCATTTGGATGGCATAACTTTCGAAAACTCAAAGTCATCTCAATGCTATAATGAAGCAATGGAAAAAGGCCATGGAACTGGTTCTTTATTAACCCATTGAACCAATAATCCTATGATCTCATCAATATGGTTTCTCATTTTCTGCTACTTTTGTTCTTGTACTACAACAAATTTGTCACTAGAGTCTATGCAATGTGATAATGAATTTCTTTTCATTACCTTTCCAAAGTATAGCTACAAACAGGTGTTACATGCAATCAGTCAGTTACCCTTAGCTTCCACTATATAAACAGCCATTTTTTGTCATTTATTTTCTAACAATTTCTTCCAAATAAGTCCTTGTTTATAAGGTATTGAAGTTTGCTCATGTATAGTGTATATTTTCACTTTTTTCTGGTTAATTTTTATCTTCAGTTCTTTGGAAATGGTAGTATTTCATGACTTATTATATCACCAAAAGAACACTAGTAATGAAAAGATGAAACTTTAAGAGCTATTAAAAAACACACACAAAAAGCAACAAATCTGCAAAGACAATTTTCCAAAGGCAATTCAGCACTAAACATAACTTATTGTCCATTTAAGCAGTCTGTTTAAGACCCTAAGAGGTAAGCTCTATAGGTTGTTCATATAAGTACATTCTATCATTTGGAAAAATAGGCATTCTTAATTCACTATTTTTCTATGTGCATAATTAGGCCAAACTATTGATTTGATTATGGATCTCATTTAAGAAACTTTTGCATAGCCTAGGCCTTCATACAATCGACATAATCTACAGACAGGAAAATAAGCAGTACTTCACAACTATGGATTCTCTTTTTGAGTTAGATTATTGCTTGATAATAGTGATGAAAGTCTTAGGAAAATATGTTTTCCTAAGGAAATGAACAGGCAGTTTACAAATGAAGGAATTAAAGCTTTCTACAGTCATTTGAAAAAATGCTCTGAATCATTTTTCATTAAAGAAATAATAATTAAACAACTGAGATACTCTATCTGAGATAACTCATACCTATCAGATTGATTAATATGGTAAAAAAATGAAAATGAGGAAGTGATTTAGGAAAATTGAGACACTAATACATTGTTGGTGGAGCTCTGGAGAACAATTTGGAACTATGCCCAAAAGAAAACCATGCATACCCTCTAACCCAGCTATACCATTACAAGTCTGTATTCCTTAAAAGATAAAAAACAAAAAGGAAAATGATATATATGCACAAAAATATTTATAGCAACTCTTTTTTTGTGGTGGCAAAGATTTTCTATAAGAAATGATGACTAGGAGGCTCTCAAAAAACCTTGTAAGACATATGAACTGATAAATAAGCAGAACCAGGAGAAAATTATTCTCTGTAATGCTATGATCCAAAACAATGTCAAAGGATTAAAGATGAAAATCGCTTTCCATTCCCAGAGAAAGAATTAATAGGATTTGAATGCAGATCAAAGCACATTTTTAAAACTTTATTGTTCTTAGGATTGTTGTTTTTTGGGGGGGGGAATCTGAGTTTTCTTTCATAACATGAATGTTATAAAATGTTTTGCATGATTGTACATGTATGACCTATTACAAGTTGATAGAGTTCTCGTTGAAGTGAGGAAAGGAGAGAATTTTGAATTTACAATTTTAAAAAACAAGTTTTAAAATTTGATTCTACATATAATTGGGGGAAATATTAAATAAGCAAATTGTTTTGGAATTTAACATTGCACATTAGTTTTATAACTTCCTAAAAAAGAAATAAAAATACCACCACATAGAAGAGTTTTCAGAATAGACACATCTACACTATATTAGCCACAGGAAATACTTGCTATGTAAAAAAGGCAAAACTCATTCAGAGTTAGAACTAAGAGTTCTTGAGCTTTAGTTCTGTGCATTGCCCAGAGGATCACACAATCTCTCTATAATACAGCCTCTTAAAATTTTCAAAATGAAAAATGCCCTGGAAACTCAACCTCTGGGCAATATTTGATTATTTCCCTACAGCTCAGTGGAAACAGTGATTAAGAGGATAAGGTCAAAAGTCAGGAAATGAAGCAGTAACACTTCTCCTAGTACCAAACTTACATGTTTCAAATATTAAAGTGTAGCTTTTAACAGTCTATCAAAATATGTCTATCAAAACATTAATCAAAAATATGTGAGGGAAAAGGAAAAGCAATACAGCAACACCAGAACTGAAGCAGGGGAAAAACTCAAAAACCTTCCATTAAATAGTTGCTAGGGAAATAGTTCTTTCTTCCCCCTCTATTTTTCTATCTTCTACCTTTAAAAGAGATAGTTTTTTTCACACTCAAGGTATCAAGTTTTCACTGAATCCCAGAACAACCAAAATTTTTCTTTCACCAACCCATCCTAACAACCCTTTTTGATGATTTTTAAATTTTATTAAGTTTTGAGGATATAAGGTTTTATTTAAGTAAAAACAGAATTTGAAACTTGGAACCTCAAAGTCCTATTACATGACTTCAAGGGGATTTAATATTAGCAATTTAGGGAAACTTTAAATTATTGCAAATAGAGGGTCAACAGTCATGAGATGGGTATGAGGAGGACTTTTCCTGTGAAACATTCTCTATATACTCTCTGATCAGGCTCCAAGGAAGTAGAGAGGAAGGAATTTCTGAGATGGTGAAATAGGTAGAATATAATTAAGTCTCCTATAAATAAAATAAACCTTCCTTTATAAAAATAAACTGACTGTCTGAATAATTTATGGAGATGCATTTCATTACCAAAAGACTTCAGATTCTTTCTGAAGGCTAGTAACACTGAAAACAGTAATATGGGGATCCAAAAATATATGAATTAAGCTAGCCAGAGGTCATTCCTTTTTTCAATAATATGGTTAATATTATATTATAACTAAAACCTATTATATGAGTGCACGTACTTTATAAAAGTTGTATATGTTGGGCTTTTAATCCCATATAAAATTCCAAAAGAATGAATTGTCTCTCTCCTATATCATTATTTTAACTTGACACATTGTTTTCAAGGAAGTAATCAAAGCCAATAATTAATCATCATCATAATATTTATATAGTGCTTTTTATGTGCCAGAAACTGAGCTAAATCTTTCACAATTATTATCTCATTTGATCTTTAAAATAGTCCTGGGAGATAGGCGTGCTATTATTAAACTTGTTTTACAGATGAGAAACTGGGGCAAACAAGAATAAGTTAATCGTCTAGGGTAACACAAAACTAATAATTATCCGAGATCTTATTTGAACTTAGATTTTCCTGATTCCAAGCCAGTTCTCTATTCACTGTGCTTATCTAGCTGATTTTTGAGACACTAGAGGTGACTCTGGACACTAGACAGAAAGTACAAATATATGCCCTTTTACCTGGTGGTATATGTTAATCACACAATCATATTTCTTTTTTGCATTTGAGAGTATCATTACATATTCTACAAAACGTGCTATTATTCAGATTTAGTGATTACAATTTTCTACTGATTTGAAATTTAATATTTACAAATACTAAGGTGAAGAGATATAACATTTATACTATGAAGTTTTAAACGAACAAATCAAGAATTATATATAACCTGTCTTTCCAAGCTCTTTATATAATAAAGTCATGATTGTATTTTCTTTGTTCCTCACATGTCCACTTTTCCCTCCCTGGCCCCTTTCTCTGACTAGTCCCCCAGGATCGCTACCTCCTAAATAAATGTGCTGCCTCTAGAATCCCTCTTTTCCTTCAAGATAATTCTACAAGCAATGTGAAGGAATGTTTAGTAAAGCAAAATTTAAGAGACTTTAAGGAAAATTTGAAGAATAATCTGGCAGAGTATTGGTCCATAATCTACTTCTGGGTTAAAAGAGAGGCAAGATCAGGGAAATTAAGGAAGCTTTAAAAGGATTAATGAGGATAAAATAAATGGAACAATTAAAGGATTAAACAAATCAACTGAGCAATTGGTGAGTGAAAGAAACTGGTGGCTGAAGGGGAGATAGGTATGGTTGTATCAGTAGCTGTGGAATTTTTGAAGAAAAAAAGGAAAGATGTATAAATTTAATAAATTCCAGTCAGTGGATTACACTGTGCCTTAGCCTATTTACAACTGTTATCTGATTTAATCACCACAGCTACCAAAGGAGAGGTAGATGATATTATCCCCTTTTACAATGAAGAAAACTGAGGCACACAAAATTTTTTTTAGTGATTTGTCCATGATCATTCACCTAGTAAATGCCAGACTGGATTTGAACTCAAGTCTTCCCTATTCCAGGTTCAACACTTCTATTCACTTCACCACTTAACTGTCAAGTTAGTAAGAAACAATAATTAATTAGCTATCAAAGTTTTAACCACTTGTTTATCATTGTGATATAAAAATTCACAAGCATCATTAGAATCTAAGTGTATAAGTAAATGTAGATTTAACAGATACCAATGGTTTTAGTTTCCTAAGGAATGATTTTAACACTGAGCAGTTTTTATTACTATGAATGCATGTATTTTTATTATCCATAGCAAAGTTTACGTGATGTAATATTGTATCACATATACTAAAAGTTCTATATTGTCAAGTTGTTTTTTACTAGTTCTGAGTCACTGCAGTTTGAGTTTAATATGTGGTGGTTAGAGAAGTTAATTTTTTTAAGTCAAAAAAGGAGTCAAAATGATGACTAACTTTAGAAGAATTGCTCAACCCCCTAAATGGGTTGAACACACATTTCCGTTTAACAAAAATAAAACTTTTAATATAGAGGTTTGAGGTGGGCTAATAGTCTGTTTCATTAGGATAAAAGAACACATACTGAGAATATCTTTCTGCCATCTGATGAAGCAATGAGCCAATACAGTTATAAATCTTCCAGAAATTCCCTATGGTTCAATTCAAAAAGTGTTTATTCTTCTGAGGCCCACCCCCTTCTCCCACATCCTTCTTCATTTTTCTACCATCACTGCTAACTGTAGGGGAAAACTTTTCTTCTTGTTACTAAGAGAAATGTAATATGACTACTTCAGACATTTCTTTTTTGAAAAAATCTATTAAAATTGCAATATTTGCATTATGAGCAAATGAATGATGAGAAAAAAATAATTGTTCAAAAAAATCAGAAACCCTACAATCAGTAAAGCTATTCATTTCATTATTGTGATTTTAATGACTGAAATGTGAACATGTGATTTATCATTATTTTAACAGAGGGAGTTGAAAGTAATTATTATCTCTAAGTGCATTTATTCATTAAGTAGTACTGTGGGCAGCCTTGAAACCAAAAACTACAGTGTCTAGGTTGCCAGTAATTAAACATGTGAAATGATTAACTCATTGCTGATGTAAAATGTTCGAACCAAAATGATGTTGAATAGGCATGGAAGGTATGTAATAAATGATTCATACCACTACATGTAGCTGAAGGAGGGGGTAGGAATTTTATATGGTGTATGTTTGCTTTTTTACATGCAACTGATAAATTTTAAGTCTTTCTTATACCCCACAGAATCACTCCTTTGTTGATACTATCTTAGTTATATAAAAATTAAATATTTCAATTATAAATCATAATAATAATAATAATATCATGAATCATTTTGCCATAATAATGGCCTCTAGAAATCTACTCTTTCGATAAGTAAAGGCAGAAGGCCATATCAGGCCAACCTAAAAATAAAAATATAAATCAAGTAACTAGTAACTAGTAGCTAAATCTTTCAAATCCTCAATAAAGTAATACTTCAACATGAAAAAAAAAATATATATATATAATACATATATATATATATATATATTTCTGACTAAAAAGTTTCTATTTTATAAACTTTATATCAATGTTTCTTAAAGTATGTTACATATGCATACAGAAACCTTGAAAAGATATTGAGAGAGTTACGAGACAACTTATTTTAACATTTTCTTCAATAGTTTAATTGAATCCTTAATTTCCAATCAATTTTTTTAAAAATAAAACTTCTCAAGCAAGCACTAAAGCACACATCTGTGAAAACTTAAAGGGTATAAAATATTAAGAATTTTAAAGGGAACAAAATAACTACATTGTACAATAACAGTTTCTCAACAAATAGAAATAATTATGTTCCATCAACATATATAACAGGTGAAAACCTTATAATCATAAAGAATCATTTTCTAGGACTTTCTCTGTATTATGCTAGGGGTTGAAGAAATAACAGATGATTCTATCTATATTCATTTAGGAAGACAAAGAATTATTTTCTCTTTTAAAGACAACATGTCACAATTAAGCAATATAAACTTACTATATTGAACTGACCCTTAAATTATTTCATGAAATTAATTATGTGGCAGGACTCCACCTTAGTTGAGCTATATACTTTTTTTAGGGTTTTTTTTTTTTGCAAGGCAAATGGGGTTAAGTGGCTTGTCCAAGGCCACACAGCTAGGTAATTATTAAGTGTCTGAGGCTGGATTTGAACTCAGGTACTCCTGACTCCAGAGCCAGTGCTCTATCCACTGCCCACCTAGCTGCCCCATGAGTTACACACTTTCTATAAATGACTGACTTTTGTGAGAAATAAAAGAAAAGAAAAAACAGTTACAGTCAAAGTAGAACTTGGCATATGCTACTCTAAGCAATTGATGAGGCCAATGAACTTCAGTAAAGTAACTTAGCCCCTCCACCAAGCATATGACAAGCTCCTATCAATAAAACAATAAATCCCTTCCCTCTACTGAAAGAATTGTCTTTGAGCTACACCTACTCCTATTTCATTGTTCAGGTTTATTGAAAGCACTTGAAATTGACCCATACTCAAATCCTTATTGAAACTATTTGTAGACAATAAATTGATCTCTTTGGATGTATGCTTATCTACATGTTTCCAATTCCTTAATCTTTCTCTAGCATCACCCTAACTCCTCCCATATCTCTTTCTCAACAGAAACCACCTTATATAAACTTTGCTTGTTGTTATCAGTTCATACAACTGTCTATGTATGTAAGTTCTTTAACTTTACTTCTTTCTAAAGAAATTCTAGCAGTGTCCCTAAGAAATCTAGCCCAGTGACAACACTCTAGTAATTGTTTTTAATTTTTGTCTATACTGCTCCCTCTTTATGCTGCTTACCCCTCTGTTGGCTGCTATGATCAGGCCAAGTGCAACTCTTGTATCTATCCTTACTTTCTTTACTTTGCTAAATTTCCTGACTGCTATTTATAACCTTGCTACTGCCTTTTATTATGCATTTTTTCTCTCTCTCTATAACTTTTGTATTACTATAGAATGTCATTACTTGTTTAACCACTTTTTTTGTCCCTAAATAGCTCTGGGACAAGAGTTAATCTTTTAAGTGAATTAATTCACTTTCTGGACTCCTACAGTAGACTATCTCTACATTTTTCCTTCATATTAATGAAATTCTAGAAAGTGAAGGTGTCATTCACACAGATGAGACCTCATAGAGAGGTAATTTAGAAATGTAAAAGTGAAATAAATTACACAAAGTCATATAGAAAAGACAAGAACTAGAGCCCAGATGTTTCACTTCAAAACTCTACCTTATGACTGTGCTTTTTAACCCTCTACATCAACATCCAAAAAATTCTTTATTTTATAAAGGTTAAAATTTGACCTCTATTACCAAGGAAAATTCATAAATACTTAGATAATTGAGGAGAAAATGATGAATCCAAAATCAGAAATAAAAGATGGAAAAAGCAGAGTCTTATAATTGATCCCTTTCATATTAAAAGATCCAGAGAATTTGTTTTCTATATATTCAATTAATGGAGAAATACCAGAAATAATTAGCAACTTTAGCAAAGTCACTGGATATAAAATAAACTCTCATAAATCCTCAACATTTCTATAATATGACTAGAAAGATGCAGCAGAAAAAGCTAGAAAGAGAAATCCCATTCAAAGTAACTTCAGGCAAAATAAAATACCTGAGAGTCTGCCTGTCAAAGCAGACTCAGAAACTTTTTGAAAAAAATTACAAAACACTTCTCACACAAATACAATAAAACTTAAATAACTGGGCAATTATCAACTGCTCATGGATAGGCTGACCTAATATAATAAAAAATGACAATTCTTCCAAAATTAAACTAATTGTTTATTGCCCTACCAATCAAAATTCCAAAAAATTAATTTAATGAGTTAGAAAAAATTGTAACCAAATTCATATGGAGAACTAAAAACCAAGAATCTCCAGGGATTTAATGGAAAAAAGTGCAAAAGGTGTACTATGCCTTACAAGATGTAAAATTATATTATAAAGCATCAATTATTAGAACTGGCTAAGAAATGGAGTGGTGGATCAGTGGAACAGACATGGTGCAATAGCAGGAAATGATTATAGTAATCTGCTGTTTAATAAACCCAAAGACTCTAGCTATTCATATAAAAACTCTATCTTTGATAAGAACTGTTGGGAAATTGGAAGTTAATATGGAATAAACTTAGTTTAGACCACCATCTCACAACCTACGCCAAGATATGATCAAGATGAATACAGGATCTAGATATAAAAAACAATATTATAATATTATATTACAATATTATAAGCAAACTAGGAGAACAAGGAATAGTTTATCTGTCAGATCTATGGAAAAGGAAGCAATGTATGACCAAGGAAGAGATGGAGAACACAGTTTAAAACAAACTAGATAATTCTGATTAAATTAAATTAAAAAACTTTTGCACAGACAAAAATCACTGTAACCAAGATCAAAAGAAATGTAGTAAACTGGGAAACAATTTTTATCACTAGTGTTTCTGACAAAGGACTCATCTCTAAAATATACAGAGAACTGAGTCAAATTTAAAAAAAAAGAAGCCATTCCCCAATTGACAAATGGTCAAAGTATATGCAAAGGCAGTTTACAGATGAGGAAATCAAAACAATCTATAGACATGTGAAAAATTGCTCTAAATCAATAATATTAGAGAAATGCAAATTAAAACATCTCTTGCTTTAAATAACTAATTATTAGAGAAATGGAATTTAAAACATCTCTGAGGTATCACCTTATACCTCTCAGACTGGCCAATATGAACAGAAAGGACAATGATCAATGTTGGAAGGGATTTGGGAAATCTGGGACACTAATACGTTGTTGGTGGAGCTGTGAACTCATCTAACCTTTCTGCAGAGCAATTTGAAATTATGCACAAAATGCAATAAAAATGTGCATACCCTTTTATCCAGCAATACCACTGCTACTGTACCCTGCAGAGATTATGAAAAGGGATAAAAAATTAGCTGTATAAAAATATTCATAGCAACTCTGTGGTGGCAAAGAAATGGAAAATGAGGTTATGTCCATCACTTGGGGAATGGCTTAACAAACTGTGGAACGCTACTGTTCTATTAGAAACCAGGAGGGATGCGAATTCAGGGAAGCCTGGAAGGATTTGCATGAACTGATGCTGAGCAAAATGAGCAGAAACAGAACATTGTACACCCTAACAGCAACATGGGAGTGATGATCAATCTTAATTGAATTCTCATACGAACAGGGCAACAATCAGGCACAATTTTGGGATATCTGCAATGGAGAATACCATCTGTATCCTAAGAAAGAATTGTAGGGGGGCGGAGCCAAGATGGCTACTTGAAGGGATCGAGTCTTAGGAGCTCTCTGATAAAAACTCATAAGCTAAGGACTCTAACTAAACTTTGGAGAGACAGAACCCACAAAGGGACCCAGTGAGGCAGTTCTCCTACTCAAGGTAACCTGGAAAAGAGCAGAAAGGCTCTGCTCCCCAGTCGGAGGGGCGGCCTGCCAGAGGGGTGGCCCGCTAGAGCAAAAGAACTTCAGCCTCCCGGAGGCAGCCCCAGGGCACTGGGGGTCTCAGCTCACAGCAGCGGGGGAGTCTTCTGGGCTGCACCCTGGGGAGCACCAGGCACAAAGTGGGGGAACAGCGGGGGACCTCTGCCAGAGCGAGCACGTGGAGCCCAGGCCTCAGGACACACAGCAAGCAGCTTGGTCTTTCCTCAGCCCAGACCTGGAAACAGAAGCAGGTGGAGCTGGTAAGCAGGAGCCCCCAGGGCAAGAACCCATTGAGCTGAGGGAGGGGAGTGAAGAGAGACTGCAGAGCTCTGTCCTCTGCCCCTGGAACAGGACTCTGGGACTTTGACCACATTCAGATCCTGATAGCAGTCTAGCCCCCCCCCCCCCCCATAGAACAGCAGGGCCCCCCCCCCACCTCGGCCTGTGGCAGAGCGGGGAGCTTATGGTCATTCACAGACCAGGAGGGAGGACAGATCCTCACACACTGAGACCCTTGTGGGAGTGTCCCAAAAGCTCAGGAAGCACCCCAAAAACAGGCTTAGGCTGGGAAAATGAACAAGGAAAGAAACAAGAGGAAGACCATTGAGAAATATTCTGCAAATGAGCCCAAGAGGGATCAAAATACTCAGTCTGAAGATGAGGAAGCACAAGCTCCTGCATCTAAAAACTCCAAGAAAAACAGAAATTGGGCTCAGGCTATGATAGAGCTCAAAAAAGACTTTGAAAATCAAATGAGGGAGTTGGAAGAAAAACTGAGAAAAGAAAGGAGAGAGATGCAGGAAATACATGAAAACGAAGTCAGCAGCTTAGTCAAGGAAATAAAAAAAAATGCTGAAGAAAATAGCATGCTAAAAACCAGCTTAGGTAAAATGGATAAAACAGTTCATAAAGTTATTGAGGAGAAGAATGCTTTAAAAAGCAAAATTGGTCAGATGGAAAAAGAGATAAGAAAACTCTCTGAGGAGAACAAATCCTTCAGACAAAGAATAGAATTTAACAGAAATCAGGAATCAATACTTCAAAACCAAAAAAAAAAGAAAAATTAGAAGAAAATGTGAAATATCTCATTGAAAAAACAACTGATATGGAAAACAGAGTTAGGAAAGATAATTTGAAAATTATTGGAATATCTGAAAGTCATGATCAGGAAAAGAGTCTTGACATCATTTTCAAAGAATTACTACAGGAAAATTGCCCCAATATTCTAGAAGCAGAGGGCAAAATAGAAATGGAGAGAATCCACTGATCCCCCCAAGAAAAAGATCCCAAAAAACCAACCCCCAGGAATATTATAGTCAAGTTCCAGAACTCCCAAGTCAAAGAGAAAATATTACAAGCAGCTAGAAGGACATAGTTCAAATATCGTGGAGCTGCAGTCAGGATCACACAGGACTTAGCAGCAGCTACATTGGAAGCTCGTAGGGCTTGGAATACAATATACCAGAAGGCAAAACAGCTTAGAATGCAGCCAAGAATGAACTACCCAGAAAGGCTGAATGTTCTCTTCCAGGGAAAAAGATGGACTTTCAATGAACCAGGGGAATTTCAAAGGTTCTTTTTGGAATAGCCAGAGCTGAACAGAAGGTTTGATCTTCAGATACAGGTCTCAGGTGAAGCATGGAGAATGGAGGAGAGGGGGAAAATATGAGGGACTTAATGAGGATGAACTGCATGTGTAGAAAAATGATACTGATAATATTCATATGAACCATCTCAGTTAATAGAGCAGGTAGAGGGAGCTTTTATAGTTGAAGCACAGGAGAAAGGTGAATTCGAAGAAAAAATATGGTATAAAAATAGAGTCAACAGGAAAAAAAGGGAAATGGAATGGGAGAAAGAAAAGGATAGGGGGAATAGTCTAAGATATTTCACATAATAAGATTTTTTTTTCATTACAATGAGCTATTGCAATGATATGGAAGGGGGGGAGTCAAGGGGGGATGAAGGAACCTTTGCTCTCATCAGAGATGGCTAGGAGAGGAAACGGCATATATACTCAATGGGGTATAGACAAGTGGAGTAAGAAGGAGGAGGGAGCAGGGGGAAGGGGAGGGGATGTGAATAAAGGAGGAGAGGATGGACCATGGTGGGACAGTGGTCAGATATAACACATTTTCTCTTTTACTTCTTGCAAGGGCCTGGAATTGGATGGCCTGCTCAGGACCATAGGGCCAGGTGGATTCTGGGCTTAAGGTGTGGTATGGGGGCTCAGGGCTTCTTGGCCCCAGGACCAGGGATCTGTCTGCTGCGCCACTCAGCAACCCTACAGCAGAGTCAGAGTGAAAGGAGAGAGAAAATATAGTACATGGTAGTGGAGAAATATGAAAGGAGGGAGTTGCAATCGGCAATGGTAACATTGGAAAAATATGTAAGTAACTTTTGTGTTGGACTTATCATAAAGAATGTGATCCATACATGACAGAGTTGATGGTGTTGGAACAAAGACTGAAGCACATTTTTTATTATTATTTGGGGGAGGGTGCAGGGCAAGTGGGGCTGGGTGGCCTTACTGGGGCCACATAGCAGGGTGATCTTTGGTTGTCTGGGGCCAGATTTGAACCCAGGTGCTCCTGGCTCAAGGGCCAATACTCTGTCTGCCACCCAGCCACCCCTACTCTTGTTACTATTTTATTTTATTTTTGGTCTTTTTTTTTCCTCCTTTTTGGTTTTTGCAGGGCAGTGGGGATTGGGTAGCTTGCATGTCACATGGCTGGGTGATTGTTGGGTTTACGAGGCTGCATATGGACTCGGGTGCTCATGGCTCCAGGGCTGGTGCTTCGTCCATTGCGCCACCTGGCCATACCTACAATTATTACTATTATTTTTTTAAATTTTAATTTTTTTCTCTCCCCTTTACTTTTTCGCCCAAGCAAGTCTATCTATATTCATGGGGGGAGGGGTAATTTGTTTACTTGTAAACAAGTATATTTTATTAATGTAAAAAAAAATTTGTAACAAAATTAGAATAAAAAAATAAATTTAAAAAAATTTAAAAATAAATAAAAATTAAAAAAGAGAAAGAATTGTAGAGTTGGAACAAAGACCAAAGATTATCACCTTTAATTTTAAAAAATGGTGTCTTATTATGTAATTTTGCTATATCTCATACCATATATTTCTTCCTTAAGGATATGATTTCTCTCTCATCACGTTCAATTTAGATCAATTCATATTGTAGGAATGAAGTAAAGACTAACAAACTGGCTTCTGTGGGGGTGGGGGGAGGGAAGGAAGATTGGAAGAAAAATTGTAAAACTCAAAATAAATAAAACTTTTCTAACTTCTATTTCTAAAAATAGATGCTGAAAAAAACTTTTCACAAAATACAGCACACATTCTAATTAAAAACAAGAGAGAGAGAGAGAGAGAGAGTCTGTAGTAATAAATGGCTTGTTCCTTATAAAAATAAGCAGTATCTATCTGAAACCAATAACAAACATATGCAATGGGAATTGGCTAGAGGCATTTCTAATAAGATCAGGGGTGAAACAAGGATGCCCATTATCACCACTGCTATTCAATATTGTATTAGAAATGTTAGTTTCAGGGAAGCTAGTTGGTGCAGTGGATAGAGTGCTGGCCCTGAAGGCAGGAGTACCTGAGTTCAAATCCAATCTCAGACACTTAATAATTACCTAGCTGTGTGGTGTTGGGCAAGCCACTTAACTCCATTGCCTTGCAAAAAAAACAACTAAAAAAAAGTTAGTTTCAGCAATAAGAGAAGAAAAAGAAACTGAGGGAATTAGAATTGGGAAGGAAGAGACAAAATTCTCACTCTTTGTAGATGACATGGTGGCATACATAGAGAATCCCCTAAAAATCATCTTAAAAACTACTAGAAATAATTAGGAACTTTAGCAAAGTTGCAGGATATAAAGTGGACTCTCATAAATCCTCAGCATTTCTATATATATGACTAGCAAGGCATAGCAGAAAGAGCTAGAAAGAGAACTCCCTTTCAAAGTAACCACAGACTGAAATACAATAACAAAATGTTTGTGAAATTCCTGCATAGAAAGGGGTCCCTGACATCCTTCAGGGCACTGAGAAATTCCTTAGAAATATAACTTTGGCCAGGCACCTTTGGGTCTGAAAATGGTCTGATAGGACACACAATAGGACCCTGGGGGTCACGGATATATCATGAAATTGTCTAAATATTTGCAAAGCACCTTGTTAGCTTAATTATCTTGTTACATCTGTTAAATTCCAGGACTGTCTCCCCTTCCCCAGATGCAGCTGGAACCCTAAGATGGTAAATTTCACCCCTTCAAACTTGTGGGAAGCCCATGAATATGTGACTCCCTCTGTCTCAGGAAATAGGTTCAGACATAACACAAAGACCTTGACCCTTTTCCTACTCTGTCTATCCCCCATCTATACTGAGCCATATGTTTACATGTGTTTGTATTAGTATGACAAGACAATATATCTAACTGCTGTCTTCGCTTCTGTATCCTGCTTGCTCTCAGTACCCCCTCCCTCAAAACACTATAAAAACCCTATCCCCTGAACACTCAGGTACTGTCTAATTTGGGTACTTTTCATCCCCAGGCAGTCCCTGGGATATAAAGATCTCCAAGCTTCTCAAATTCTGGTCTCCCTCTCGCTCTTTGGGTTCAACATTTGGAAGACATAGTGAGATCTTGGTGTTTTGTGTCATCACAGGAGACCATGGGAGCCTTAAGTTTAGGTTCCAATGGACTGTCTCTTCCTTTTCTAGGGGACCTGGCCCATGATGATGTTCCAGGGCCCCAGGACTAGGTAGACATAGGCTTAGTATGGACCTCTCCTCAACAGCAATCCCCCATTCGGCCTAAGTGGAGATCTTGTTACACCTCCAGATGTAAGCTTGTTCTGGTTCTGGGTCTAGACATTTGGTTGCAGGGGAATTCTGTATCAGATGTGATGTCCAGGTCCCCTCTTTTGGGTGCTTCTTGTGATAGCAGGGAACACATTTAGTTGGCCTTTGGGAGGGAGAGATTGTTGGACGCGACACTGAAATCTCCCCTCATGGCATTCCAGAGACGTAAGGAATTTGCCATTGGCCTGTTTGTTGTTATGTGTTGAGATTGTCAGTTTGGAAAATTCTGTGCATTTGTGTGATCTGTGCTTGTGCCTCATCTGTCTTTATGTGTTCAAATTGTCTATTTATTTGTGTGCTTGCATTCTTCTATTGATTTGTTGGATGGGGAAAAAAGTTCCCCTAAAAAATTTCCTTGGGTTATCTCATTTAAATTGCTGCTCTTTATTATTTTGGGTACCTAGATTTTAGGCATCTAATGCCCACACTGGATCTCCCCTTGAGCCTGCTTTCTGCCTGTGTTACAACAGGTAATAGGATCCCTCCCTCCTCACCCCTGAGTTGTCTCTTGAGTACTTCCTAGAGGGATTTTTATTTTTATTTAAAAAAGGAATGGATTCTGGTGTTAAATTGACTGAGGCCAACCAAACTACTCTCCCTGTTATTTTACTATTATGAGAAGCCCCCTCCCCCCATTCCTTGTTTATGTTCCCTTCTCTTTCCCATTCTATTTGATTCTGGGCTGCCAGAGTGTTTTCCCCCTCCCCTTTTTAGGAAAGAGAGAGTTCCTTCAGGAAGAATTAGTAAAGTAAGTGTTAAAAGGGACCTTATTTTGAAGATAAAGAAACAGCAAAGAAACAGCAAATATTACCAAATATGTTAAACAAAGAAATCATAGAAAAAATGCTATTTTAATTTGAAAGTAGGGAAAATAAATTTTAGAAAGACAAGAGAGTTAGGTTAATCCTAAAGTGTATAATGTGGTTACCAAGATATGCCTGTATAAGGGAAACTAAATAGTTAAGCTTTTCAGAATGATATGGCATCACTAGAGCTTCAGGAGTTTATCAGCATAGATTCAGATACTGTTAGTTATTACAGAAAATTATGGGACATGTAAGGGTTGAAGTCTATTCTTGGTCTTCTATTAGACCAACCTCCCCCCCACCACACACACACACATAAGAATCTAGGATGGTCTCTTTATAAAAGTTATTCAGTTTACTCTATTTGAAGAAGGTTGGCAGGGAATATTCTAATTAGGTTAAGGGATTTTTGAATGAGTTTGCCTTCTCCAGGATTTTAGCAGTTATAATCAAGAAATGTTAAATATGTAAAAGCAGGAGATGATTATAGTAATCTGCTGTTTGATAAACTCAAAGAGTCCAGCCATTGGCATAAAAACTCCCTCTTTGATAAAAACTGCTGGGATAATTGGAAGTTAGTATGGACAAAACTTAGATTAGACCAACACCTCACACCCTTTACCAAGATAAGATCCAAATGGTTACAGGACTTAGACATAAAAAACAATACTATAAGCAAATTAGAAGATCAAGGACTAGTTTACTTGTCAGATCTATGGAAAGGGGGGCAGTTTATAAATGAGGAAGAGTTGCAGAACATCACCAAAAACCAATTAGATGATTTTGATTACATTAAATTAAAAAGCTTTTGCACAGATAAAACCACTGTAACCAAAGATCAAAAGAAATGTAGTAAATTGGGAAACAATCTTTACAACTAATGATTCTGACAAAGGACTCATTTCTAAAATATACAGAGAACTCAGTCATATTTTTAAAACAAAAAGCCATTCCTCAATTGACAAATGGTCAAAGGATATGCAAAGGCAATTTACAGATGAGGAGATCAAAGCAATCCATAGCCATATGAAAAAATGCTCTAAATCATTAATTATTAGAGAAATGCAAATTAAAACTTCTCTGAGGTACCACCTCACACCTCTCAGACTGGCCAATATGACCAGAAAGGATAAATGGTCATTTTTGGAAGGGTTGTGGGAAATCTGGAACACTATTACACTGTTGGTGGAGCTGTGAACTCATCCAACCTTTCTGGAAAGCTATTTGGAATTATGCCCAAAGGACAACAAAAATGTGCGTACCCTTTGACCCATCAATACCACTACTGGGTCTGTATCCTGAAGAGATGAAGAAAAAAGGGTAAAAAAAAATCACTTATACCAAAATATTTATAGCAGCCCTGTTTGTGGTGGCAAAGAATTGGAAATCAAGTAATTGTCCTTCAATTGGGGAATGGCTTAGCAAACTGTGGTATACATATATATATATATATATATATATATATATATATATGTACACACACACACACACACACACACACACACACACACACATATATATATATATATATATATATATATATGTCATGGAACACTATTGTTCTATTAGAAATCAGGAGGGACAGGATTTCAGGGAAGTCTGGAGGGATTCGCATGAACTGATGCTGAGTGAGATGAGCAGAACTAGAAAAAGACTGTATACCCTAACAACATGGGAGTGATGATCAACCTTGAAGGACTCGCTCATTCCATCAGTGCAACAATCCGGAACAATTTTGGGCTGTCTGCAAAGAAGAGTGCCATCTGTATCCAGATAAGGAGATGAGGAGTTTGAACAAAGTTCAAAGACTATTCCCTTTAATTTAGAAAAAAAAACCACACATCTTATCATCTGATCTTGTTACCTCTTAGACTTCTTGTCTCTTCTTTAAGGATATGGTTTCTCTCTCATCACACTCAATTTGGATCAAGGTACAGCATGGAAACAAAGTAAAGACTGACAGATTGCTTTCCATGGGGGTGGGGTGGGGGGAGGGAAGTAAGATGGGGGGAAAAATTGTAAAACTCAATTAATACCTTTAATAAAAATAAATTAAAAAAAGAAATGTTAAATATTAAAACCTTGAAATGGAAAATGTATTTTGAAAAGGGGAATCATATATGTGGCTTATATAGGTGTATAAGCTATGTCATTCTAGTTCAGAATAGTATGAATTAAAGGCAAGAGCCAATGAAAAGGAATGGTGGAAAATGTGAGTTGTATAGTTTGAGTAAGAGATTCTGAAAGTACTGGAAAGAAAATCCAGACATAGAGACAATTGGGGTTTTTGAACCATTTGTTAAGTATGGAAAGTGGTAAAAGCATGTAGACAGAAGGTTGTAGATCAAAGATGGATTTTGGGAACTGTGGAAAGTAGTTTACAAATCATTGTAAGAAAAGAAGAAAGTATAGAACTATAAGTCTATAGGTGTTTCTGTGAGGTTGGGGTGATTTAAAATTGCATTAAATTGGTACTTTTTGCAATGTTTGGCAATGAATTGATTGGAAAAGTAATAAAAGTAATAAAAGTAATAAACCCCATAAAGTAAAAAGTTTGATATGAAAGCAATTGCTAGGTAAATGTTAATTTTATTATGCTATTATGGATCCTATAACTTGCTAATCTAAAGATACACGTAAATTGAATTAAGGGGGTTTGTAAAAAATATATTTGAGTTTGGGTTCTGATGTTTTATGGCCCCCCCAGAGTTATGGGAGTCAGGACAGACTTGTGAGTAAGCTTTAGAATAACTAAAGAAAGGGACGGTAATATTTTGCACCGATTGGAATGTAGATCATGTATTTGGGGAAAATCTGGAGAGAGTGAGTAATGATAAACAGTAAAGGTAAATAATTAGTACATATTACTTTGATATCTTAAATTGTGGGGAATCTCCAATTCCCAGAACATAAAATGTTCTAATATTAAGAAATGTTGGTCAGTGAGGATAGAAAGCTCTTATAAGCAAGAGCATTGAGAAGTTAGAATTGTACTGATAAAGATAAAAAGAATTTGCAAACGTTTTAGACTTTTTGAAAAGAAAATGATTTAAGGATAATTTGAATATGACTTTTGGAATTTAAGTGAAATATGAAGAAAATCTTGTAATCATAAGAAGGGCTTTTTAGCAACATTTGGTCTTAATTTTTTGTATTTTAAAGTTTTAGGGAGTAAAGAAAACATGCATGCAATTGAAATATGCTGTGTACAATTAGCAAACTTTGTATAAGAACAATTTAAGCTATACATTTTGCGACTTTAAAATTGTTTTGTAATAGCAAATTATGAATGAATTGAAGTTTCATCTATTACATTTGTAAATATTTTGTTATGAGAAAAAAACTTAGAGAATACCTTGCCAATGGGTTATAGTTCACAAGGTCTTTTTGTCCCAGAAAATTTGTGAAAGGCTTTGTTTTTCACTTCATGTTTATGAAAGAGAATATTGATATGTGAGATCAATGTAACTTACTTATTATCTGTTAAAAAGATGAAATTATACCTATAACTGTAACACTGTCATGGGTAATAAGTGTACATTGGGCTTTTGAAATTAATGCATAAAACTAATATTGATAATCTTATTTTTTAGAAAATATAAGTATATTTGGAAGGATAGATAACTTATAAAGCAAAAATTCAGAAGAAGTTTGCATGTAAAAGATACTTAATTATAAGGTTAACCTTAAGAGAACCTGTTGTTTTATGTTGCTTTAAAAGAATGAGATGTCAGCATGCTATGTTTCATATAGATTAAGAATTTAATGTTTACAATATATCTTAACTGCAAGATACCCTTTCCAATGATGTTGAATAAATGTGAGGGACTTTGGAAAATGATTAGGAAATTAAAAATTATGTAACCTTAATTATATGACTTATCAATAAGTAATATTGAACGGTGTTGTTGAACATGTGATCTGCTTTTGGAAATGTAAACTATTTTACTATAATAATGTTAAAGCTGGAATTAATGATTGTTAATGAGGGGAATTATCAAAGGTCATAACCCTCTAGGTTCCCTCAAATTTTAAATGATGTGTTGGACCTTGCTCTAGATCTGCTGGTCCAGGTATAGATGTAATAATGGAAAGATTATTTTGTGAAATCTAGTTCTTAATGTGTTACACTTATTACTGTTTTGTTAAATTTAGAGACCTCAGTCCCTGAATTTCCAAAGCCCATCCTCCACTCCATCACCAGATCCTGTCTGTTCCCCCTTGCAAGATTCCTTTACTAGATCAAAAGGAGAATACACGAGCAGGGAAGGTAATGAGTATTCCTAGATGGAAAAATCCTGTTCTGCCTCCCCTTCCCCCTGAACCAGCTTACTTCCCCCTCGGAAGATTCCTTCACTGAATAAAAAGGGGAGAAGAAGGTAGCAGGAGGACGGTGGGGAACTGGCAGAAAAATTCTTATCTCAAAAACAATAGCAAGAGAGACAGTAAAAACGCCTGTAGCAGGTTCTGAGTATCTTGGTTTTTGTTGACATGTTTTCAGAATGGGTAGAAGTTAATGAAACAGCCTTGGAAGTAGTTTAAAAATCCTAAATGAGCCCCTTCCCAATTTGACCTGCTAGGAATCAGGTCAGACAATGGCCCTGCATTTACAGTTAAAATCTCTCAAGGAATACTCCAGATAGTGGGAGAACTTGACTGCTTTTTGAATGTTTAGATAGTAGCCCTCTTTAAAGTATTCCGATGACAGGGACACTCAAAGTAGATATAAGTGATATATGTGTAAGGAAGGGAGCTGATTATGACCCGCCCCCCCCCCCAAATCTAAATTGTGAAGTGGATTCACTTGGAGATAGAATTAGGTAAAACAACTATTTTAGATCAGGGGACTTTTAATCAATTTTCTTTTTATATCAGATACCAGGATGGTCAGCAAAAGGAAATACTGCTGGGTAAATGTCATGTTCTTGCAGCCAAGGAAGTCAAGATGTCAGATGACTGGGATGTGCAGCCAAAGGGGCGACTTCCCAGTATGGCTGAGATTGAACCCCTTTGACTTGAATTCCCCAAAATGACATTTGGATAATATCTCACCTGGAAGAATAAATCTGGCCTAAAGACATTTGACTTACCCACGTGACCCCTGCCTGGACACTGACATTCAATACTTATATCTGTAAAGGATTTTCTTTTAATGTCCTGGATCTTTACAGTTAGTTACTAAACAAACTAGAAAAAGAAATTTTAGGTAAATTGGATCTAATAGCCAGAGATAGTTTAGGTGTGTTAGGTGTGTAGTTCTTGACACCTGCTAACAGTTACATGTTAAGATAGGAATTAATTTTCTTTAATTTTTAGAAGGGATATTAGTTAAGAAGAAGAATGGGAAACTCTTAGGATGATTACAGTTTTAAGGCCTAGCATAAGGAAAGGAAGGTGAGTCAGATAAGTATTTTGGGAAAAGTAAAATCAATAGTATATTTGAGAATATTTTGAAAAATGTTGTTTTGGTTAAGGATGTATGAGCCAGTATTGTAATAAGAGCAAAGGCTAAGATTGTTTTATTTTAAACCATATGCTGAGTACTCTGAACTAAGATGATTGTTGAATGTATGTTACAAGTTTAAGACAGTATGACAGTTCTCATTGGGAGTTTTAGTAAAACACTAATGAAAGTTTATTGTGTTAAAGTATGTGCATCAATATGGCAATAAGGCAAAATGTAAATTGCAATGAACTCCAAAATCTCATTGCCTTGTGATGAAAATATGTGTTTTGCTCTGAGTAAAATGTTAAGCAGTTTCTTTACCAGAAGACTAGTCACCTGAACTGGAGAGGACTTTTTGGAACAGATTCAGAAGATACAGGACATTGGAAGTCTCCAGTAGAGAAGGGAAGAGAGGAAAAACACTGGACCAGTTCATCTCTACCATTTCTCACCTATGTATACATTGTATAGTCAAGGGATCTATTTTTGTAACATCCCCTTGATAATATAAGTGTGATACCCTTACTTATGCCCTTCTCCTTATGAAAAGGAGGAGAGACAGGGTGCAGATGTTCTCCATTGAAAGAAAAGGAGGAAGACTACTGGGTGGTGTGTTTATATGCTATCTAAGGAGAGTCTTATCTCTGATTTAGTTGGTCTCTACAACTTCAAGAGATAGGTGTATTGTGATGTAATGATGAAACCTGGATCCTTTGTAAAGATGCTTGTAGGTAATGCTTATCCAGGTTATGAAGACAATAACTCAAGGGTTTGAGTTATTTTGAAAAAAAAAAAGTGGGGAATGAAGTACAATATCAATGTTTGTGAAATTTCTGCATAGAAAGGGGTCCCTGATATCTTTCTGGGCCCTGAGAAACTCCTTAGAAATACAACTTTGGCCAGGTGCCTTTGGGTCTGAAAATAGTCTGATAGGACCCAGGCATTTGACCCTGGGGGTCACGTATATACCATAAAATTATCTAAAGATTTACAAAGCACCCTTGTTAGCCTAATTATCTTGTTGTATCTGTTAAATTCCAGAACTGCCTCCCCCTTCCCCAGATGTGGCTGGAACCATAAGATAGTAAATTTCACTCCCTCAAACTTGTGGGAAGCCCATGAATATGTGACTCCCTCTGTCTCAGGAAATAGGTTCAGACATAACACTTTGTGTTGACACTTTTCCTACTCTGTCTAGCCCCCTGTCTATACTGAGCCATTAGTTTACATATGTTTGTATCAGTATGACAAGACAATATATCTAACTGCTGTCTTTGCTTCTGTATCCTGCTTGCTCTCAGTACCCCACCCCAAAAAAAAACACTATAAAAACCCTATCCCCTGAACACTCGGGTACTGTTTGATTTGGGTAATTTTCATCCCCAGGCAGTCCCTGGGAAATAAAGATCTCCAAGCTTATCAAAGTCTGGTCTCCTTTTCGCTCTTTGGGTTCAGTAAGATCATATATAAAATCCCTGGGAGTCTACCTGCCAAGATAGACTCAAAAACCTTTTGAAAACTATTACAAAACACTTCTCACACAAATAAATCAGATTTAAATCTGGGCAAATTACACACAAATAAAATCAGATTTAAATCTGGGCAAACCATCAACTGCTCATGGATAGGTCAAGCTAATATAATAAAAATGACAATACTACCAAAACTAAACTGCTTGTTTAGTGCCCTACTAATCAAAATTCCAAAAAAATTACTTTAATAAATTTTAAAAAATTGTAAGTAAATTCATATAGAGAAATAAAAAGTCAAGAATTTTTAAGGATTCAATGGAAAAAAAGTACAAAAGAAGGTGGCTTCACTATACCACATCTAAAATCATACTATAAAGCATCAGTCATCAAAACTATTGGGTATTGGCTGAGAAAGAGTGCTGTATCAGTGGAGTAGAGTAGGTGCAATAGCAGGAAATGAATCCAGCTATTGGGATAAAAACTCTCTTTTTGATAAAAACTATGGGAAAATTGTAAGTTAGTGTGGAAGAAACTTGGTAATCCAACAAATCATACACTATACCAAGATAGGATCAAAATAGACACAGGATTTAGACATAAAAAACAATATCATAAGCAAACTAGAAGATCAAGGAGTAGTTTACCTATCAGATCTATGTAAAGGGAATCAGTTTATGACCAAGGAAGGGATGGAGAAGATCATTAAAAACAAACTAGATAATTTTGATTACATTAAAGTTAAAAGCTTTTACACAGACAAAACCTCTTTAATCAAGATCAAAAGAAATGTAGTAAATTGGGAAACAATTTTTACAACTAGTATTTCTGACAAAAGACTCATTTCTAAAATTTTCAGTAAAACAAGCCATTCCCCAATTGACAAATGGTGGATATGCAAAGGCAATTTGCAGATGAGGAAATCAAAGTGATTCATTGTCATATGAAAAATTGCTTTAAATCACTCCTTATTAGAGAAATGCAAATTAAAACCATCTCTGAGGTACCACCTCACACCTCTCAGACTGGCCAATATGACCAGAAAGGACAATGATCAATGTTGGAAGGGATGTGGGAAATCATTGTTGGTGGAGCTGTGAACTCGTCCAACCTTTTTTGGAGAGCAATATGGGAAACAAAAATGTGCATAAGCTTTGATCCAGCAACATCACACTACTGGTCTATACCCTGAAGAGATTATGGAAAAGGAAAAAAACATCACTTGTACAAAAATATTCATAGCAGCCCTATTTGTGGTGGTAAAGAATTTGAAATTAAGTGAATGTCCTTCAGTTCTGGGACATGGGTCTATAATTTTCTTTCTCTGTTTTAACTTTTCCTGGTTTAGGTAACAGCACCATATTAGTGTCATAGAAAGAGGCAGAGTTCTGTCTTCACCTATTTTTCCAAAGAGTTTACATAGAATTAGAACTAATTGTTCCTTAAATGTTTGATAGAATTTATTTGTGAACCTATCTAGCCCTGGAGAATTTTTCTCAGGGAGTTCAATAATGGCTTGTTGAATTTCTTTTTCTGAGATAGGTTTATTTAAGTTTTTAATTTCCTCTTTATTTAATCTAGGCAACTCATGTTTTTGTAAATGTTCATTCATTTCAAATAGATTGTCAAATTTATTGGCATAGAATTGGGCAAAATAATTCCCAATTATTATTTTAATTTCCTTCTCATTGGTGGTGAGTTCACCTTTTTCATTTATGATCCTAGCAATTTGCTTTTCTTCTTTCTTTTTTATAATTAAATGGACCACAGTTTTATCGATTTTATTGGTTTTTCATAAAATCAGCTCTTGATTTTATTTATTAGTTCAATAGTTTTCTTGCTTTTGATTTTATTAATTTCTCCTTTAATTTTTAGAATTTCCAATTTGGTATTTCATTGAGGGGTTTAGTTTACTCTTTCTCTAATTTTTTAATTACATATTTAGTTCAATGATTTCCTCTTTCTCTAATTCATTCATGTAAACAGTTAAAGATAATATTTCCCCTGATAGCCACCTTGAGTGTATCCCATAGGTTTTGATATGTTGTTTCATAATTTTCATCATCTAGGTTGAAATAATTAATTTGTTCTATAATTTTTTGCTTGATCACTCATTTTTATAAAATGAGTTTATTTAATTTCCAATTAGTTCTGGGTCTATATCTCCCTGGCCCAATATTGTATATGACTTTTATTGCATTGTGATCTTTGAAAGATATATCCATGATTTCTGCCTTTCTGCAGCTGATCATTAGGTTTTTATGCCCTAGTACATGGTAAATTTCTGTGTCAGTGGCATGTACTGCAGAAAAAAAAAAGTATATCCCTTTCTAACCCCATTCAGTTTCCTCCATAAAGCTATCATATCTAGATTTTCTAACAATCTATGTATCTCCTTAACTTTGTCCTTGTTTGTCTTATGATTAGATTTATACAAATCTGAGAGCAGGAGGCTGAGGTCTCCCACTAATAGAGTTTTGCTGTCTATGTCTTCCTGTAGTTCTTTCAACTTCTCCTCTAAGAATTTGGATGGTGTACCATTGGATGGCTACATATTTAGTATTGAAATTACCTTATTGTGTATGATAGATTTTAGGAGAATATAATTTCCTACCTTCTCTCTTCTAATGCTCTATTTTTGCAGCTGCTTTGACCTTATAGATCATCTAATCCCACCTGCTCAGTTTTTTAAAGGTAAAGAACTTTAAGTTAACCAAGTGACTTGGTTAACATCACTGAATGAATTAGTGACAGAGTATAATCTAATAGTCTTGACTCAGTTATGGTACAAGGAGCTTTCTGTCACATAATGGTGAATTATATAAATCACAAATGAGGATTTTGTTGATCTTTATTAAGTATTTCTAAGTCTATCTTCATCCTAAAAAGATGAGAAGAATATGAAGAATTGAAATCAATCAAAGAGAAAGGATTTGGATTACATTTAAATCTGTTTGACTTACACTGTTTTAATTCATACAACCCTAGATTTATTCTACACTATTAATAATTTACTATGGCATTCTTTCTTTAAAACATACAGGAAGGGACAGCTAGGTGGTGCAGTGGATAGAGCACCGGCCCTGGAGTCAAGAGTACCTAAGTTCAAATCCAGCCTCAGACACTTAATAATTACCTGGCTGTGTGGCTTTGGGCAAGCTACTTAACCCCATTGTCTTGCAAAAAAAATCCAGGAAAATGCACATTAAAATAAAAATATATTCTTATAAATGTGTATGTATAAACATTTGAGCAAATGTATATGCATGTATAATGTTAATTTGGAATAAAAAAATTATACTTCCCAATTCTACACTGTTGTTGTCTTCCTGAAAGGAATCTATGTAATTTTGTGTGTTTAGGATTGAATGAATCATAAACATCTTAATTTTGGACATATTCAAAATGGAATTCTTTATATTATCCACCAAATCCATCCTCTCGTGAACTTGCTAGTCATTTTCAGGGGCATCACAATCTAGTTATTTAGGTACATGACCCAGTTTCATCCTTAACTTCTCACTCTTACCTACTTCACATAGCCAATCAGTTGTCAAATTTTGTTTTATTTCTTTCTCCATATCTCTTAATATCAGTAGACTTGATCAGTTCTTGGAAGGTGCTTATCTTTGGAATCACATTTATTTGAGAATAGATGTGTCTAATGACAAACTATACCAGGAATATAAATTTGAGAAGTATATTTCTCTATAACCTCAACTCTTCTCAATCCATTACTTAAAAAGTGGCAAAGGAGACACTAATTATTAAACTAAGGATTCAGTATCCCCTGAATTTTTTTATTTTATTTTTTCCAATTACTTGCAAAGGTAGTTTTCATCCTTTTGCAAATTGTTGAGTTTCCCCATTTTTCTACCACCCTCCCTTCCCTCATTCCAACCCATGGCTACAAGCTATCTGATATAGATTGTACATGTGCAATCCTGTTTAACATATTTCCATATTAGTCATGTTATGAAAGAAGAATTAGTACTACTATGTCTCCCCTATTTTAATTAATATAAATAACACAAATATATTGATATTTTTTTTACAGATAGGTAAACTAATAAAGAGATTAGCGACTTGCCTAGATTAACATCACACAGGAAATGAGTGTCTCAGGTTGGATTTGAACTCCTGTATTCTACACTCAGTTCAATTTTCTATTCACTGTACCATCTGATTACCTCACAATTTTCCAACATTTTCAATCAGCTACAGATATTTTGGCTACCTAGACTTGTTTTTTAATTAATTCAGTGTCAAAGAACAAAATTTGAAGGACAAATCTAGCATGTGCCACCAATCAATCAATTAATCAATCAATAAGGATTTATTAAAGGCTTATTATCTGCTAGGCATTGTGCTAAATGCAACACTCCCCACATTCCTTGTCACTGGATAATTGAGTGTCACTCATATCCAAAGTTAGTCAACATTGGTATAATTCTCAATGGAAATCATGGCTATTTGGTCTGAGAATGACTGACAGAAAATTCAACCAGTGACATTAGTGGAAACAGGAAAAGAAAGTATTCCCCTCCCTTCAAATAAGCTTTAATTATTTCTAGGGTCCTTAAGTTAGCTGCTTTACCAAATTCGTGTACCAAGTTTGTACAGTTGAATATGGCTTTCTCACTTTGTCTTAATAGCTCCAAGTACCCATATCCCTGCCAGGGATCAAAATTTTCATTCCTCTAGTACTGCTAAAACTTTCATCTCTATTTGTAACACACACACACACACACACACACACACACACACACACACACCACACACACACACACACACACACACAAACACACATACACATAGAAAAACTCACTCCACACAAGCTTAGCATTTCTGCTGGTCAAAAGTTTTTTATAGTAGGCAAATGAGATCTTAATTGAAATCAATATATAATGCACTAATTTGCCTACACAGCTAACACAAAGAAGAAAAAAGGAATTCCCAGATCCATCCTGTCCCTTGGGCAAATTCTCACAGAATAAACCTAAAGCTACATAAATCTGTCCTGCTAAATCACAGCATAGAATTTGTCCAGTTCTGGTAGATCCTTATAGCTTTTCTCCTGCACTTTGTTCTCTTGCATGATTGCCACTCAAGTAGCTTCTTCCTGATAACCTAGGCTCTGAATTATAGCCTTTTCCCTGCGATGATCACAATATAGTAAAGTATTCCTTAAAGAAATTTCCTAAGTGATAGATAGCTATCGCTATAGCTAGAGATCTTCTGGGAAGCTCTCTAATTTGTGAATATAAAGGAAAAACAAATGTTTTCTAGATAAGAGTGAAGTAGAGAAAAAAATTAGAACAAGTACTAATTTTATGTTTTTTTCCACCAAAGGAAAGTATGGGATAAAAATTATACCTACTAAATATGAATAGAATAATTTATATCTATATCTATTTGTGTCTCATGGTAGCCATCTAATGGGAGAAAAGAAAAAATAAATTTACATACTAATTTTATTGTATATTTCAAAGTTATACATAGTAGATTTGCAGTTTCATCTTTTTTATTTTATTGTTATGTAAATTCTTGTTTTATTCCATAAATTAAAAATCAAATAGAATAAAATATCTATTTATTCTACTGTCTGAAATATACAAACATTAAGCGTAGTGATGGTTTTCCCTTTCCTGCTGCTTTTGGTTTTGTTAAATAGAACTTTTAATTTCATCTTTTTCCTTGATTCTTTCCACTTTTGATTTTTTCCACTTTCCTCTTCTCCCTTTCTAATACTTTTTTTCATGTTTTTCTAAGAAATGAATAACTTTGAAATTCTCTTGTTTTTTCTGCCTAAGTAGTAGTTTCAATAGGCCCTCCAAATCCAAAGGACTTTTCAAGGATAGATAGATAGATAGATAGATAGATAGATAGATAGATAGATAGATAGATATTTTTATTTAAAAAACTTTTTTGTTTTGTCCTATCTTTATTGAAGTATTTTTACAACAATTTACAATCTCCATTTTAATTCCCCATTTTTTCCATTTGTTGTAATACTCCTTGTATTTCTTTATTCTTTTATGAAACTTTAATGGACATTGAATACATGCCTCTCATCTTATAATGGAGGAAAACAAAGTGCAAAGAAGAAAAATGATTTATCCGTGGTAATATAGATAATGAGTGATAGAGACATGATGGAAACGAAAATGCACTGGAGGTTCAAAGACAAAAAGAAAACAAAAACAGAAACAAACTTTACATATTATATTATATTTGAAAAACAACTTATACACTCATAGGAAAATAAAAAATATTCAAAATAAATATAAGGCATTTTTGGCATAAGGCAAGATTTTGAAAAGGTTTCATGTAAGAGATAACATTCAATCAAAGTTTTGAAGGAAGCTAGAAATTGAAGGAAAGCTAGAAGGAAGGAGAAACTAAATTGTGGGCATGGAAACCAGACTGTGCAAAGGCAAAAAGGAAATGGAATGCCATTTGTGAAGTCAGTTTAACTAAAATGCACATCTCATGAATAGAAATCATTTTCAGTCTAACCAGAAAATGATATTATGATTATGCACACTTATTAAAATAAAGCCATCATGGCATGAAGGCTAGAGTTCAGGACTTGGCAACAACAACAACAAAAAATTCTATTTTCAAATCCTGTCACTGATACTTCCTAGTTGTTTGGTACCAGGCAAGTAACTTGATATCTCAGGAAATTTCCTAGAATTTTTCTAAAAAATTATAGATGAATATGATCTATATTGATTGGAGGAAAAAGATTTGTCTCTTTGCCACTTACATATGACAAAATCACAAATTCTTTTGATATGGCTATTCACATATTTCTATTTTCAAATAAAAGTTTGTCCCAATTCCAAATTTATGAATAAAGAGTGCATATATTGGTGACAATCTGCCAGGAGGTGCTGTTGACAATGTTGAAAAATGTCAATTTCATAAAAGTGATAGAATATGTGTGAGAGAAGCATGTGTACAGAAAAAGAGTTTTACTAACAGCATCTAAAGTTTTTTTTTGTTCCCAACAATTGATAGGATTTTTTCCAAATATTAGGTAATCAGATAACACTACTTCAATTGTCTTCTCTGCACCTGCCTAGAAACAAACTAAATGATTTAATTGATTTTTTTCTATCTCTATTGCCAAATACCAAACTGCATTCATCTGGTGTTTCAATGACCTCTACTCCCTATTTTCTAGTTTCCTTGTTTCTGATCAGTCTCCCAAAGTATTTAGATATTGAATCTAACAAATATGGAAAAATTGTGGTGAAAGCAGAAAAGTGGACAGTGAATGAGTGAATACAATAGCTGCATCTGTTCTAGGATCACCTATTCATGCTGTGTGGGAGGATAGGATGGGGCAAGACATGGATGGTAGATTTTTCTTCTTTGTAATTTATTTTTGTATTCATTTTTTAAATTCTAGTGTACTGATACATAAGCAGGTGTTCCTTTCCAATAGTTATGAGAGAGAAAGGGGGAAAAGAAAAGGAAAGGAAGGTATGGGAGGGGCTAGAGTAAGAATCTTTTAGCTAATGATACATTCTAGTTCAAGAGGAGATGATGTTGCTCATTCTTTATAAATGACTTAATGCTTTATTTATTTTGGTATTCTGCCTTTTGGACAGTCCTCCTTGCTTTCTCTAAACCAAGGTAGTGATCCCTGACATTTAGGTATAGATTGCATTTTGTGTATTTTGGTATGACTTTTCTCAAGACATTAAAATGGTTTCCCTTTTTCCTTTCTAAAATGTCCTTGCTTTTTGGACTTGGAAATAGATTATCACTTTTTGTCTACCACTCAGAGAAGTCTCTGGATTCATCTATAAAAGGACAGATAGATAAATTTTTGCTTTTCTGAGCTCTCTCTTGTTTCTTGTCTTTTTTTCCTTATCCTTAGTCTAATATCCTTCACCAGAAATTTCCCAGACCAGAAATTTCCCTGACTTCCTGCTTACTGGAAAAAAGATCCTAGTTCTCTTTTTTAACTCTTCTCTCCAGTTATTTAACCTGACCTCCAATTCATCATGATATAGACACATTCTTCACTTGTCAGTTCTCTATAATTTCCTCTTATCTCCTGGTCAGTTGAGACAGATTCCTGCACCCTTGTTTTTCACTACACAACTTATTGAATTAGTTTTCTGGACACTATCCCTTCAGTCATCTCTGTTGAATTGTCTGGTCTCTGATAAGTGACTACTCCTTGGATATCATCTTGGATAAAACATGAGGAACAAAATCTTTAATTAACCTGAGTTGTCAGATATATCGTAAACCTTCTAGAACATCATTACTAGAATGAAAAGCAACATAGAGAGCATCTTTGCAGTTAAAGACAGAATATTTGAAGCCTAAAAGACAGAATTAGTAGGGTCCAAGGGACAGAACCTTCAGTGAAGGAGAGACAGTGTCTACTAGAAAATATGGCAAATCCATGCATTCCTATTTTTCATTTTTGTTTTATCCTCTTAAGGTTCATTATCATGTATTATAATTAATTTCCCTCCAGAAAGTATATCATTGGATACCCATTAGAACACAATTCCTAAAATTTCTAGAAATTTTTAAATTTCTTCTCTCAGTTTCCATCCAAGAGATGGGTGGTCAGTTCAATTCTTTCTCCAAAAACTAGGTTTCAACTTAATTAACATGATTCTTCTAGGAAGACACAATCAAAGTCTTCTTACCCTCTATGAATTGCAATTGCAAGTTAATTATAAGGGAGTTGAAAGTACTGTCTTGGTTTCTAGGAGCAGCAACAACAGTAAACAATTTCAGTGATTATTTTTCCCCCTCTAGGTTCTATTGCTCTCTATCACTGAGTTAAAAGGATGGTATATTTTAAGTGAAGAGCCTACTACCTTGCATATTCAGTTGTTATTAGCATAAATAATGAATCCTCTGAAGTAATTGAATTCCCACACTAAATATATCCATGGTTTGGAACCAATTACCAAATTTTATAGAATAATAACATTGAATACTGTAAATTTAAATATATATGTGACTACTTCAGAAGATTTCACTATTTGTACTTTTTGAGACTTAGCTATAGCAAAAGACAAGTGTTGTGATCCCAGGTTCTAACATTTATTATCTAGAAGATTATGGGCTGTAATGGTTGTTGTTTGCCTTTCCTTTTTGAAAAAGAAAAATGGTATCACCACATTGGGGCTGATATTGGATGATGGGCAATGATTGATTTGTAAATGTATTGGATTTAAGAGAAGCATAGTTGCAGTAAGTGGTCATCATCACATACATTGTCTTCTTGTCATCAAAGTCCAGTGGCAGGATGAAAGTCAAGAAGACTGTTGAGAGTCCAGGATTCAGTGAATGATCTTGACATTTTTGATTTCTGACCAGGTTCTAAACACTTCACACTGTCTCCTCCAGTTACCTACATGGTTGATGGAATGAATTGTTCTCACCTGCTCATTCCACTGGGGAAATCTTCAGTCTAACTCAGCAATGGGTTTGAAGCCTATCAGTTACCTTCAACCTGGTTTAGTCTTTCTTCCAATATGATTTTTACCAGAATGTGAGTAATGCTACAATTTTTTTAAGAAGCACAGATGAGAGTTGCATGATAGATAATCATGGGCATGTCACCCCCTGCTTTCCATCTAACGGCTATGAATGATCCCTGTACCTTTCCTGCCTCCTGTACTCTTTTCCCCCATCCATCCTACGATGCACAATGAACAATAAATCTAGATATTTTGCAAAAGAAGTTTAATCAGGTTAAAACAAAACAAAAAAGTGAGAGAGAGCTAAAACCAGTCAATCAAAATATATTTATTAAGTATCTACTATATGTCAGAGACTGGGCTAAACTTGGAGATATAAGAAAATGAAAAAGATAAGTCCCTGCTCTCAAATAGCTCACAGTCTAAGGCAAGAGACAATATGCACATTGTCAAATCAGCTATAAACAGGATAAATTAGAAATAATCCACAGAGAGAAGGTACTAGAAGGAAAGGGAATTGGGGCAGGCATCCTATAGAAGATAACACTGAGTCTTGGAGAAAGACCAGTAAACCAGAAGGTAGAAATTAGAAGGAAGAGAATTTCCATTATGGGGGGGGGGGGGTTCCTGGAGTACCTTGTTTAATGAAAACTAAAGAGGTCAGCATTATTAGACTGTAGAATGGAGGATGGGGTGAGAAAGACATAAAGAGAAGACTGGAAAAGTAGGGAAGGATGTAACTTACAAAGGGCTTAAAATGTCAAGTAGATTATATATTTGATCCTGAACATTATATAAACCATTGCTATTCATTGAGTAGAGAGGGCTATCATGTCAGAACTTTGTTAAGATCATTTTGACATTTGAGAGGAGAATGGATTAAAGGGGAGAAAGAAGTATGGCAGGATGACCAAATAGCAATTGCAATAGTCCAGGCATGAGATAATAAGGGACTGAACCAGCGAGAGACCAGAAAACAATACAAAGGAAAATCAAGAGCGCTTGGTCACAAATTGGATTATAGAGGCAAGAAATAGAAATTGAGGATGACACAAGTTGACAGTCTGGTTGACTAAGAGGATGATTGTACCTATGACTGTAATAGGAAAGCTGAGAAGTTGGAAAGGGAGGGGAATAGCTAATAACTTTGCTTTTGAACATGTTGAGATGTCCAAGGTAGGTGGGAGCCTGGAGTTCAGCAGAAAGTTTAGGGATGGGAAAAGTGGTTTTAAAAATTGACAACATAGGAATGATAATTTATATATGGGAGCTGATGAGATAACAAGAGAAAAGGGCCTAGATACAAAGTATATGTTATCATTTAACATGGGAATTTAGAGGGGATACAGATTCACACTCTTTGGGGCAGAGTTCTGGAATTGCATCATTTTTAAGAAAAAGTATGAGTTTCAGGCAATAGAAACCCATTGACTTTTAAGTACATGGATTTATCAACAGGCCTTTTACAAGTTTTTTATTGCAGTTTTTATTTGTATCATACATATAGACACTGTATAGGTAATTTAATGACTGTTGAACTATCAACTTGTGACATCATAGAAGCCTCAGTGGTGTTTAGTACAGTCTCACAGGGTGAGACAAAATAACAACAAACTATAGTTCCATTTTACTTTTACTTTTTAAAAAGTTTTGTGTTTATATGTCTTTATAAGCTGTTTCTAAATTATATGAGTGAAGAATAAATATTTATTATGCATTTTATAGTTTGTTCAGAAGAATAATATTTTAAGAATTAGACAATTAAAAGGAGGGGGAGGAGAAAGAAGGAAAATAAAAAGGGAAAGAAAAGGGGGAAACAATGGAAAGGCAAAAAGTCAAGAAAAGGAGAAAAGGAATTGGAAAAGAAAAAAGGTTCCAGCAATAAGCTTCCACAAACACCATCAAATTATTTTGAAAACTTTTATATTTTTTCCCCAACATCACTTTCCAATTAAATTTGAACTCTACATAGATATTTCCAGGTTATGACAAACCCAATTATATCACAGAGCATCTGCAAAACATTAGAAACAGAAAAATAAGAAAAAGAATAATTTTTCTTTCTTCACAAACTAAAGAAGAATAGCAATAGCAGCAGCAGCAGGATTTTACCTCTAGTAAGTTACTTCATATATGAAATTCACTGATGGATATTTTAAAAATCATAAAGCATCTATAATTTAAGTAGAATCATATAAAAATGTCATTTCAAACACGTCCTTAGTAATTTATTGCAATTCAAGGAGATGACATTACTTTTTTTAAACTGTTTTTCTCTATTAACTCAATATACCTGAGAATTTGAAAAATTTGATAAAAATTGCCCTTGCTTAGTATTCTACATTTTGACATTAAAATACTTAGTTTATTATGAAAATTCACTCAGATCATACATTGAATTAAAGTTAAAGTTCATGTGGTATACTTTTAGCCAAACAAAATTTGCATATTCATTTACAAATTATTTTAAAGTATTATTCAACTTAAAATCTATTTCCTATGACTTCCAATATCCTTTATAGACAGAAATGAAGCTATATAAAAAGAAAAAAAATCTTAATTCTGCATCTTTAATTATATCCTCATAATACCCCTAAGATTTAAAATAAACTATAAAAAGCTTTATTCTATACAGGAAAATTATGTCAAGAGACACAAAACTGCTAATGTATGGAACATTATTGTAGTTTCATTAGGAATAATAATTTCAAAAAAGACTGGGATTTTTTGTGTAGACAAAATATACTTATTTTTAAAAATCATTTACAAAGATTTTAGTACCAGATGTCATAAAACAGAATCATGCTTCTCCAGTGTTAAATACAGTTGGAAAAGAGAAGTGATGCTAAAGTCAAGGACCATCTTTCTAAGCAAAATGTTTAATATTTGGAATCACTATTAACTATGAAAATTCATTTTATTTTGTTAAAACTCTTAGTTCCTCCAAGTATAAATCAAAGATTTATAAATGCCTTTATTTTTTAAAAATTTGTGTCAGCAGAAAGGCAAAAAGATTTTTATTTACTCCTCTGAATAGTTTTTTTTAATCTATTTATAATTGAATTAGAACAACCAAGGCAATTAATAAAAGTCCAGCTCAATTTTAAGTAAATACAGCATTCCATTTAATTTAAGAGCTTCTTGGTAGTTTGAGATTGATAACTTCATCATGACAAACCCTCAAACAGAGATTTTTTCTTTCTAGACCGAAATGAGAAGAATTAAATCATTTAACGAACTCATCATACAATATCATTTTTTTCAGTTTTAATGGAAGTCTTATATGTTATTGTAAAATAATTCTTTGGAATTATAATTTTAGTTTGCATTTAAATCATTTATGAGAAACACTAGAAGGTAAAAGTGAATATGTAGAAGAAAGTCAGAGAAATACTAAGAATAGAGTTAGTATTATTTTATTAAAAAGTTGAAATCAAGTTATCTTTGCAGTTTATGATTGCATACTAAAAAGTATTTAATATTAACATGTTTAAATACATTTTATAGCAGTTTGGTACCCAAAATAAATAATTTGTGACATCTCAGGAAATAAATTTATTATGATTAGAATATTTCAGATTATGAGTAAAATATTTATAAGAAACATATTCACCTTTCTTGTCGTCAAAGTACAGAGTCTGTTGAGCTGGATTTGACCACTGGAGGGAGGTGTTATCATTTTGATCAACCCTACAGGTCAAATTCGCTGTTCCACCTTCAACAACTGTAACATTCTGTGTCAGTGGAAACTGCCCTTGGCTGCCTGTAGGGGGGTTAAAAGAAAATGTGGAACTTAGAGAACTTTTTATTTCCAGCAAACTTTATAAGTAGCAGTAAAATTAAATATCTTACTAAAGAAATGCAATGCAAAAAGAGAAGAAAATAATGCAGAAAATATTTAATAAGTAATATTGTCATAATGTGGAATTTTAATATACTACCCCGGAAGGTTTTAGAACCCACCATTATTACTATAAATACATTATATGGTTGTACATAAAACCATGACATATACTCATATAGAGACATCATAATCATTAATTTCTATGGACCCCATATTCACTATGTGACATTATATACTTCATCTTTAGTGACAGAAAAGTTGAATAACCATGTGAATTGCATTCTTTAAAACCACAATAATGCAATGAATAAGGGAAAAATACTTCTCTCAATATTCAAATGTAAAGTTAATACTCAATCAAAGTTAAAATCTATAAAATGTGGGGTGGCTAGGTGGCACAGTGGATGGCTCTGGATTCAGGAGGACCTGAGTTCAAATCTGCACTCAGACAATAATTAACTAGCTGTGTGACCTTGGGCAAATCATTTAACCCTATTTGCCTTGCAGAAAAAATACATGGGAGTATCCAAAATTTAGATTCCATTTCTGGTATTTAAAAATAATATTGCTATTCATAGACATTTTTCATATACAAAATCAAAATATGTCAATTTCTTTATACAGATGTCAGAATATGACCCATAACAATACAGAAATCAACATGTCTTATGATGTCTTCTAGTATCATAAAGTTTGAACCAAAAGGAAGCTTTGAAATCATTGTCTAATCCCTTTATTTTTATAGATGAGAAATGTAAGACTAGAAAGGTTGTCAAAAGTCACATAGGCACCAAGTGATGAGTGTCTTGATTCAAATGCACTCCTTTGACTGCAAAGTCAGTATTTCTTGTCATATCATCACTGCATAATTTAAGCAAATTTTTTGAAAAATAATTTATAATTTGACTAATAAAGCTATAGAACATTATAACTCAGCGAGATGAATTAGAGATGAACCAAGACAAATATGAACTTAGGAAAAATACAAATTGTTTACTATAGTCAAGTTCAAAATAATATTATCTGAATAAGGTAACTCATTAAGTGAAGAATAATTTCTATTCAAGTACATTAGGATGACTTAATCATACCCATGAACTATATTTACCTTTTAATTAGTTTTATAATGATTGTACCATGATTATAAGCACCACTTGGTGTATACTCTAGCTCCAAGCATTAAAAAAAGAAAAATCTTATTATCATGAAGCCTGCTGATTGTCACAGTAAGAGACAAAAGAGCCTTAAGGGGAAAAATTCTTCACCAACCCAAATGACACAAGTACACAGGTTCATGACCACATTATATAATTAAACCTATCAAGTATAAGAGAGCTTAGTCCAGGAGCTTTGTCATATTAAAGGCAATGGTTAAGAGTCTCTATAGCATCTCCATCAGAATATCTCCCTATAATCTTTTGGGTGGGGTTTTCAAATTGGGGTTATATGATGTCTAGAATCAATTCTTTGAAAGTTGACTTCAAAGCCATCAGCAGCAGCTAGAGTGGGATGAGTTTTGCTTTCAGTTCAGAGGTGACCTCTAGTAGGGGAAACATGGAGAGCCATCAGTCTTGTGAAGTGAGGTGAGAAGAAAAGTCACATCAAAGAAATTGTGAACAAGGACAGAAAGATAGAAAAATGCTGGATGAGGAAGATTGCAAGCTCATAAACATCAAACTTAGCATTATTTTAAACTTCTTTTATGTGTGTATTTTTTTTAAGAAATATTTTCCTGAAATGCAGGTATGTGTTTTTAAAAACCTTTCAGTAGGAAAAAAAATACTCTATAATTAATTTTTATCATCTGTCCACAAGTCAAGGGTATAGAATTACAGAAAAGAGTCTTTAGAGATCATAGAACCCTCACTGAAAATAAAATCAAGGCTTAAAGAGCATAGGAGACAAGGTTCACAACTAGTTGGCAAAAGGGTCAAGAAAACCTATAACTCTTGGGTTGTAGCAATTGTTACTTAACCAAGTACTCTTTATCCCAAAACAGTATATTAATATAACTTATTCATGATTGTTTTCAGGAATTTTTTTGTGAAGCTACTATTTAATAATTATCATTAAATAAAAGAATTATATTAATAATTAAATTTAACAATTTAATAATAAGTTCATTCCAACTAAAATGGGCATTGTTGAGAACAGCTTAATAGAATTAAATGAATAAATCATTGGAAAGATATAAAAGTACAAGGGAATCTGATCTCAATGGATTTAAAATGAAATTCAGTGTAAATAAAAATTAAGCTGTTTGACTTTAATATGATCTAGAAATGAGTTTGCTAATAGTTATACATCACTCAACAAGAGATGAAGGGTAGACCTTTGGTAAATGTATGCCAAATATAGGAAAACAAAAGTTAATGATATAAGAATAATACAAAACACTGAAGGAAAAACAAGCTTTCTTTGTCAGAGCACCATGATGAAAGTAGAATTCTAGGTGACCTCTAGTCACCTAGGACTTGTAGCATTTTTGACCTGCTTATGTTCATTTCTCTCAGATATCATTCAATTTGACAAGTTTCTCTGCTATACTCTTCTTAATTCTCTATTTTGCTCAATAATGACCACTAATTCTTATGGAATAAGATGAACAGCAAAATGCTGTTGTTTACCATTATCTAGAACTCTAGTCATAGAGATGAACAAAAATGAATTTTAAATTTATTACAATCTGGGGATTAATATGTGTAATGGGACATGCTAACTAAGACAATTTTAACATCGTGTAATTATATATGGAATAAATGGAGAAAAAAATGGAGAGGCCTAAAGATGACTTTTCCCCTCCAGGATTTTCACATGGTTTCTAAAGAAGATACAGCTTTACTATGACCAATAAGTACTTTTCGTTTTTGGAAGTGGTTTTTCCCCCCTTTGTTCTTTAGTCTATTTCACTGCAAATTTTCTTCTTTTTCCTCTTATCAGTCAGAAAAATCACTACTTTTCTATTATGTTTTTACTTTTTACTTTGAGGTAATAATTTTAGCTTCATTCTTCAAAGAAAACTACCCAATTCAGTGTTTTTTTTTCTTTAAACTGCAAAATGATCTTGTGTTATTTGGTTCTTGGTTTAATAGATCTTTACTTGCTCCTAGCCATCAGACTTTTGGAAAATACCATTGTTTTATTTTAAATATCTATACTAGAAGAAAATCATGAATTTAAGTGAAAGAAAACTATTTAATGAAGTGTTACTATAAAGTTTATGTGAAGACTCTGAACAGTACTTTTTTTTTTCCTACTAGGTTAAGCTACTCCTATTACTCTTTTTGATGCTTTATTTTCCTAAACCTAGAAAGTTGTAAATGCAGGATAGTTTATACTCATGCCTTATCCTCAGGCAAGTCACTTGGCTTAAAATATTATGAATTAAAACATATCTTTTACCAAGTTCAGAGTCAGTTTAACATAATACTCTTAACACTTTCCATTCAGGTGTTTACATAGTGAACACCAAGAGTTTTGCACACTTTCTCTGTGGGGAATAAAGAAGCCAGAATTCTGATGGCCCTATTGCTGATGACAATTTGGGAAGTATCATTATTCAGGATATAGTGGTTTGACAGAGAAAAAGCAGCATGAGAGATTCCTGAAGCCAGAATTATTGTCAGAGGAATCCAAGAGGATTGTTTGAGCATCATCAAGAGAGCATGGTTTTGCTTTCCAAAACTGAGTCATTCAAGCCTCTCTATCTCCTGAATGGCTGGTGAATAAAGGCAATAGCTTTCTCCATCTCTCCACTCCCATTAAAGATTAAGTGTGGGTCATACCAGTGGATCATTGCACAATGAGCATCAGTGCCTAATAATTAAGAGCAATAATCATTTGAGATATATCTAGACAAACAGGCAGAAGTGTGTGTGTGTATGTGTGTGTGTGTGTGTGTGAGAGAGAGAGAGAGAGAGAGAGAGAGAGAGAGAGAGAGAGAGAGAGAGAAGTGGGTTGGGCAAGTGTGTTACACAGTGCTTTTTCAGGGTAAATGATAATATTTGGGTTATTTAGTAGGAACTTAAAATCTCTGGTTTTATTTCTTCCTATAATTAATAATAGAATTGCAAAGGAATAGGCAGCTAGCTATTCTTTTAAAAATAGGGGAACCCCAAAAATATTTTTAAAATAATTCTAGGAAGAAAAGAAGAAAGGAAAAAAGGAAGAAGGAAAAGGGATTATATATGGCAAAAGCTGATCAATTGAGCTTGTATTTTTAATGGAAATGATGAATAGTAAAGAAAATAGTATTCAGTATTTTTTCATTTGCTTTTTTAACATTAATGTGAACTCTATTTTTAAGTTATTTTATGAATCTATAGCAAAAACAATAATAGAACTCTTTATTCAAAGAAATTTGTAATGTTTCAAGAAAGTAAAAGATTCTCAAGCTAGAATGAGCCAACTTTTTAATAATTAGTTAGACATTTTTGCTTGACAATTCTCCCTATCCCTAACCCCATAATATTTACAGCTCTATTAGTACTCCATACAAAGTAACTGACTTCCATCAAGTTCTTTGCCAACTTTATTCTAAGATACCAAATCTTGGAGAGTTTAAGATAATTCTTTGTCTAAAAATATCCCCAAATGCACAACATAGCATGCTATTACTTCCACTAAATTACAAAAGGAATTCTAAACAAATAACTTTATAATGTGCAAGTTGTGGCTCAGTAGTTGTATGGTCTGAAGCATATATTGCTTCAGAATGAAAGCTACTGAAAGTTCAATATATACTAATGTCATTAATACAAACTGATAGTTCTTAAGAGAAGTATGATGTTTCTATATGTTGTGAGAAAGGAAAATGAAGTTAAAAATAAGGGAATTAGGAAATTCTCCTCCATTTTTTCACTTATGAATTAGCCCTAATTAATTTTTTCATATGTTTTTTTCAGTCTCCAGATATCCCTTTACTTTTCCCATTTCAGATTTCTCTACAAAAACTGAGTTCTTTTAACCTTTCTTTTACAAAACTCCCATATCAAATTGATTCTTTGATCCTACCTCAGTCTTTCTTAACTTAGCCTGTGTTCTAGGGTACAACACCTGGTTGTACCTTCTGTGCCACCTTTCTGATGCTATGGATCCATGGGTTATGGCCATGACTATGGTGTTGTGTGCCAGTTTCCATAGAGACCGGAAGCACTAGAGGGACTTGTGTTCCATAGCAGCTGCCAGACCCAGGCAGGGAAGAGACAAAGCTGGCGGGCAGTAAGTCTTGCAAGGCCAAGAAAGGTTGGAAGGGTTTTTTTTCCCCTCCTGGTATCAGAAAAGAGCATTGCCAAACTGACAGCTATGGTCACTGCAGTCCTGTAGATCAGATCATGGTGCTTACTTAGGTTTATTCTAGAAGAACCCATTCTGCTCCCAACTCTGAAAGCAGAGACTCCTGTGTACCCAAAGCTTGGCCCTGATCCACTATTGGCCTCTTTTCCTTAACAAAAGGCTCTTTCAGATTTACAGTAGCTCCCACAGCTCCTGACCAAGAGAATCATAATTCTTCTCTATAAATTCTACCTATGTCTATCTATTCCAGGACATGACATTAAGCTCTCCAGGTTTTTTACCCACAGACCAGTGAACTGATGGAATAACCAATGTACTGTTCCAAAATTATCTACATAACTCTTTAAAAAAAAGATGTCATGTAATGTCATATTACAATTAACTTTTATTTGCTCATATGTAAGAAGAGATTTTAAAATGTGCTTAATTCTCAATTGTCTTCTCAATTTTATATATATATATATATTTAATTATGAATTAATATTTGAACTGATCCTAGTCAGAATTATAGAATAGGTAAAGTTTTTTCTTCTTCTGACCTTTCCTTTCTAAAGTTTATTTGTAGAGTAATATGTTTCACTTCACTCTGTATGCCACATTTTCTTCATTCCAATCTCTGCATTCTACTACCCTGGAATACTTATTTGATTTATCATTTCATAAAATATAACAACAAATTATAAATGTATTATCTTTTTTTCAATTCATCTTTAACTTTTAATACACTAAGACCAGAAGTGTATACTGTTTAACAATCATTTATGGTAAGTCTAGGGAAATACAAAAACAAATAAAATCCTGATTTGTAGTTTCTGAGATGGAAAACACATACAATGAGTATTTATTAATTGGAGAGGGAGAGGTGGGATGTGTGTTTCAGACTTGTTCTATTATATTCTTGATCTAAGTTCTCCAAATATTTTCTATGTACAGAGAAAATCAGCTTATCTCCCATATATAACTTATGACTTTGAATGTGTTTAAAACTATTTTGGAGAATTCCAAATGCCAGAAGAAGCAATATGAAATAAATATAATCATGCTCCCCAAATTAACACTTTGTCCAATTCTTTTAATATATTTTGCCCCAATCAAATTTCTTCTTTTGCAAATAACTTTTTAGGTATATGTTGCAGAATATAGAAATATATTCCAAAAATAGAATTAAGGAATAAAGAACAATAAATATGAATGTCATTTAAAAATTTTCTAACTTCAAAAATACCTTACATGGTAATTATCAAGTGTATATGAAGTCACTTTATATTGCTTGAATACTGTTTTCAGGGTGAATGAACAAGCCTTGAAGCTGCCTAGTTTTCTTGCTAAGTGATGAACATTTGAAAGGCAGCCTTCTAAGAGGAAAAAAAATTATGACCACAATCACAGATTGGTTCATAGGGAGGCTCAATCACTTAATGAAATTCTAAATTGATATGTCAACCTGAAGGAAATATTCTGGAAAGGAACACACAGATGGCAGAACTCTTTAGAAGAGAGGGTGAAGAATATAGTGCTTAGCTAACCTAATCAATCTCTACAAGACTAAAAATTGAATGAGTAGGGAAAAGCTTTTACAATTAGAGCTCCCAGGGAAAAAAATCACATCTAGTGGTCCATTGAAAGATTGATCCATATCTGGTTAATTATTCTTTCAGGCTCAACCAAGTGTTGTTTTAGATACATTATCCAATAAGTGGATTTACAAAAGGTTATAATTAAAACCTCTTAGGAAAACCAATCTCCATCACATTCATAAAAGCAAATAAATGGGAAAATATAATTTAAGAAAGAAAAAAGTCACTAGAAGCCCATTTCATATGGAGTTGCATGTGCAGAAGAATTTGAAATCCAGAGACAGAGAAACCTATTCTTTGGCAAATTATGTTACATAAAAAAGAATATTTGCCCGAGAAAAGTTAAAAATGAATTTGATGACACATTTAAAAATTTCAAATATTAAGATATATTTCAATGATTCACTTGATTTTAGTTTGAAAAAACTCATCTTAGTGTTAGTACTTTTAGATAATAGATACAACTTATATCTAATTAGTATTTTCTTAATATCATCTTTTTTGATATCTTAATATTGAAAACAGAATACTGTAGGTATGAAATATTAACTATTATTTAAACTATTTAATGTCAATATTATTGAGTGATACTGTTTCATTGTAATTCATAGTATACTATATTATAAAGAATTGAAGTTGTGGGTAACCCTAAGGAATAATGGAGAGAAATATAATGAATACAAGTAGACTGTAAAATATCCTAACAAATGAAATCCGTGTGAGATATGGTATAACGGATACCATCTTAAATATGTGTGCCTGAAAAAGAAGTTGGACAGCCTCCTTGCTCTTAAATATTTAAATCAAGACATTCATAGAAAGACTCCCTTTCCCCAGCATGTTGAATAGATTTCCTGTGGAGGAATTGTGGGAGGTCATAAAAAAGGATTAAATAGAATAAGAAGACATAGATGTGTTGTAATCTGCATTTTTTGGAGGAAATAACCATTTGAAAAAGTTCATGAAATCCTCTAAATTTCAGTCATTTGCTAATTTTAGGAGGTGGGAAATTAAAATAAATTAAATGAAAATTTCTAATTAGACCCTGATGTAGGAAAAAGCAAGTCTATGCCTCTATTCATTCAAATAATTTGATTTTTTGTAATTTAAAAGAAATTATTTTTTTTTACAAAGGATATAAAACATACAAGAAAGCTAAAATATGTGAAAATGGTACTCAATTAGTCCAGAGTATAAAATCATTCTATACAACTAAATATTATAAGCAGTCCAGTATTTTAATTTCCAATCATAACCTCTTTAGCACATGAAAGTAAATTCACTGCCTCAATTATGCTCTACAATTTTATTCCCTTTTTATCTTGGGCTTTTTTCCCAATCAAAAAGAATAAGGGAAAATTAGGGTACATATTTCACCTTAATTATGAATAGGATTGTAAAAGGTATCACAATTCATAAATTCATTTATTTAGGCTTGAAAATAAATTGAAAGCACCTTGGAGGTCATCAAATGAAATAATATATATATATATATATATATATATATATATATGTGAAGTGTTTTGAAAACATCAAAAGATTATATAAATTGGCTTAATTGTGTTATTATTTTTCGTGACTTCCCCCACTTTTTAAGTAAGGAAAATGGGCTTCCTAGAGGTAGTAGAACTGAAATTTAAGTTAAATCCCTCTAATTTCAGGTCCATTAGTAGTAAATAAGGAAACGGGCCAAGGGCAGAATCCTATGCAACATGATCTGGAAGGGAATTCAGCAAAGGAAACTTAGATAGGAGTCTTCAAATAGGTAGAAGGAAAACTAGGAGAGAACACTGTCTCCCAAAGCCAATAAAGAAAAAAGTATCAGGGAGGATATGATGCTTGACAATGACAAAGGATGCAGAGACATTAGAGAAAATAAAGACTGAGAAAAAGGCATGGTATTTGGCCTCTAAGACAACATCAGTACCTTTGGAGAGAGCCGTTTAGGTGGAATGATGATACTGGGAGCAAAATTGCAGGGAATTAGAAAAGAAGGAAGGCATCTACCACTGATGACCTTTTCACATATTTCAGTCATAAATTGAGGTAGAAAGATGAAGTAAAGATTTCTGGCAGATAGGCAAAACTTGGGCATGTTCACAGATGAAAGTAGAGAATGAACCAATAGAAAGGGAAGATTGAAAAATAAGTAATGCAGTGAGGATGATAGATCTGTTGGAGGAAATGGCATGGAAGGAGAATTTCTTGAGCATCTACAGGGATTAGCCTTCATAAAGAGTAAATCCACCTCACCATGTGAGACAGGGTTGGAGGAAATAGTGGTAGAAGACATCTGAGTGATATGAGATAAGGATGAGGTAAGAAAAGAAAAAGTAAATAGTATCATTTTTCTTCTATAATGTATTTGGCAACATTCTCACATGAGAAGTTGGAGAAAGGGGCAGTCAAGAGAAGATTGAGGAGGGGTGAAAAGCTATATACTACTATTAGTTCTTTGGTATTGAAGAGATCACTCCAACGAACCAAATTATTGGAAGTATGAGTTTCACAATTGTTTATTATAGTGAAGGGCATGCTGTATGTACCAAGGCATCTTTCTCACTTGCCTTTACCAGAATCATTTAATCTCTTGACCTGATTTATAGGAAATAGTACCAATGGAGATGATCTAGCTGCTGTAGAATCTCTTGAACTTAAAGGGTTTCATTTCCTCCCTTATCAGCAAGGCACCACAGCTCTTCACCAATACTGGGTAAACACTAGCATGTGCTCACTAGTGACAGAATGGGGCCAACATGTACATTCTAATCTGTATCTGAATGGGATAATCATCAGTTTGGTCTTTACTTGGTTTCCTTTTCTCCTGTATCAGTGAGGAACCATGGTCCACCACCAATGCCAGGTAGAACTCAACTGGTATGCTATATCCTCATACATCCTAACCTGTCATTGGATGACCCAATAATTTCTATAGCCTTTACTCCCAAAACTGTCCATTTTAGACTCGTGAACTACTCATCGGTATGATTTGATTTGCAACAGCTTTAGTATTAAGACAATGTTGTCTTGCCATTCATAGGACTATCCTGCTCTGTTGTCAGTATGCTCCCTAGAACTCAATCTCATCAGACTTTAAGACTTTCCAAGGTGTGGTTCCCTCTCTCAGGACAAACCCATTCCAAGGCAGGACTACTTTTCACAAAGAAAAGAACTCTCCCTAGCACTGCTCTGGCATTAGTCATATTACTACACTACACACCTTGCAGTGTCCATCTCCACCACTCCAGATTCAGGGATCTGAACCTGACTCCTTTTTGATTGGCTGAGGGCATTGTAGACCATAGGCATTCTCTTATGAATGGTTTTTACCTATCTCTCAAAATTGAACTGCTGGTTACGTGAAAATGTTCTTCACTTTGGCCTTCAAAAAGATTTGTAAAAGTTGTTTTAAGAAATAGAATAGTGAGTTGATGAAGAAGGTTTGATAGGATTGCTTTCTGGAGTGAAAACCTAATTTAAGGTTGTATAACATAAATTTTTGGTGGACTCAGTTACAAGAGTTATATGATTTTCTCTACCTTTATTCATCAGCTTGTGTATAGAACTGAAGGTGGCAGAGAGTGAGAGTGATCCTAGACTGAGGTGAGGTTTTGTAGGGATTAGAAGATAAATTGAACTATTACTTGAAAGGGTCAATATGGCAAAAAGTTCAGGGAAGATGTCCTGGAGAGACCTGGGAGAGAACTGAAAGGTTAAGGGATTGGCAGTTAAGGTGTGGATAATGAATTTGATTGGAAAGGGAAAACAGAGGGAACAGAGGTGGAAAGGCAAATAGTTTACAGTCAGATAAAGGGATTTCACAATACTTGAACAGATGAGATATTTATCGGTGATGGCAAGACAAGGATATGACCATGTTTGTGTGGGACTGAGATGAGGTGGAAAAAAGATCATGAAAAATAAGTAGGTTGAGGAACTGAGGGCTTATGATGTGTAAGAGTGTGTTGAATAATAAAGAAGAAATAGTCTTTCAACTCTTCTTCCTTGACTATTGAGCCAAAGAGAAACACTGAAGCTGCAGATAATTTTGGAAATGGTGGTGAGGGACGTTGTTTCCTTAGGGATGAGTGAAGGCAAGTTTCAGAAATAAAAAATGCAATGAATGGGAAAGGAAAAGATTGAGGATGAAGGAAAGTTTGTACCTATGCGACAGATATTTCAGCATGCATAGTGTAAAGAGAGAGAGGGTGTTGTTTAAATGGAAATTAGGGTAGGGAGGGTTGATGAGGATGACAATAAGAAATCCAGAACTAGGGGATGGAGGATCTGATTTTGAGGATGACTTTCAGAGGTTGAGCATAACTGGTATATGCAGGGTATGAGTGGAAAGTAATCCATCTAGTGACTCAAATATTAAGTATTTTTGTAGATTTTGTAGATTCTGTTCAAAAATTTCAAAAATCAAAGAATTTCAAAAACCTTCCACTTCTACAAATTTACAGCATATCCAACACATTGTCATTCATCTTTGCTTGAAGAAGAAAGACCCTCATACCTGCTAAAACAGTTCATTACAGTTTGGGAAATCTCACATTGTTATAAAATCTTTAATCAAACCAAAATTTACTCTTGCAGCTTCCACTCATTTTCTTAGTTCTTTCCCTTTAGAATCATAAAGAATAGATTTAATGCCTTTTCCATAACACAATCCTTCAAATATTTAAAGATTATTATAGATTTTCTCCTAAGGCTAAATATCTAAAATTACTTCAAAGATCCTTCATACTGATTATTTCTCCTTCTGGATATTCCATAAGTCTGTAATGCCCTTTCTAAAATGTGGCATCTAGAAGTGAAATAATAATCCAGATGTGATCTGATCATACCAGAGTGCAGGCTAACTATTAATTCCCTAATCATGGGTGCTATGACTCTTAATTCAGTAGGTTTATCTTTGTATTCTATGAGCCTAAATCAGTGCTTGATACATAGTACTTAATAAATGTTCTGCAAATACCATTCATATCAAGATTGCCATTCACTAAAATAAATCAGTTTTTTTTAAGGAAAACTATTATTCAGACTCACCTTTATCTTGTTCTTGTGATTTTGACACTTTGAATCCAAATGCAAGACTTTATCTACTTTTTATAATTATGTGTGGAAAATTTCTTCCATCAAAACAGACCAGCAGCACATCTTTTCTATCACTTTCCTCACCATATTCTATTATAGAAACTACTATAATACAAGCTAAATGAGAGGTTATTTAACTTTAACTTAAAATATTATAGAATTTCTTGAGGTACTGAGCAGTTGAGATTTGTTCATGATTGCTCAACATTTGTTAAATTTTAATAATTGCCATCGAAGTTTATTCACTAAAATCCAGGTAACTAAGTACTAGCAGAAGTAATCGGCAGTTTAAAAAAGCCATTAACATATTTTTAAAAGTTCTAATTTACATCAGATTTCAAAAAGTAGGAAAGAACATATGATATATTTTAAAATATATTATTAATAAGTTATTATTTTTACAAATTAAGTTTATATTTCTTGCTTACATGTAACCAAAATAAAAATTTGTCTCTCTTAAAATGAAGATATTAAAAAATAAATAGACATGCAAATATGCAAGAATTTAGCATTTTAATGTGTGATAGCTAGATGGCCAGTGGAAAGAGTAGTGGCCCTGTATTCAGGAGGACCTGAGTTCAAATTTGACCTCATTTAATACTTACTTAATTATGTGACTGTGAGCAAGTCACTTAAACCCATTGCCTTACAAAAAACATACAAATAAAACATTTAGGGTATCATTATTTTCAAGTCAGTCATTATTGCATACTATATATAAATTTATATGTAATAGATATATTATTTAGGAAGATTTTTGTTTGCATACTGACTCCTTAGGAAAACCAATCTTCATGTATTTTAGATGAAAATTCCTTTATTAATTTTGTGCCAGATTTCTGACTATTTCCAAAAATTACATCAATTGAATATTTATAAAGATATTCTAAGAAATTTGCTGAATACTAAAACTACTAACAAGAGTCATTCCAAAATGACTGGAGGAATGATATCATCATAGAATATCTTGAAAAGCCTATCTCTTAGTTGTTTCAGTTTTAATATATTTATTAGAATATTTTCTATATTATTATTATTATTATTATTATATAATCCAAATACCATAAATTGTATTTTTATAGTTATTTTGTTTATTGTCATCATTCTACACATTGAATATCTAATCTTTTTTGTTACAAGAAGTCTGCCTAATAAAAAATATTTGGAAACAAAGAGATTTGTGAAACTATCACTCAATTAAGAATATGTAACAATTATGTATTACCAACTCTTCAAATATATAGACAAAACCTCTAAACAACTTTTCCTTGTTTTTCTCTGTAATATTTACATTAGTCAAATTTTAAAATAATGCTGATTCACCAGGTAATGTTGCATTTGTTTTTTTAATCTAAGATCTGAACTTAATTGTAATATTATTTAGAATACTAAGCTAATTATTCTAGACATAATTCTAATTAAACTTGGTCAATTTGATAAGCAATACATTCCCCATGCCTGTGTGTGCGTGTGTTTGTGTGTGGTGTGTGTGTTTGTGTGTGTGTGTGTGTGTGTGTGTGTGTGTGTGTGTGTGTGTACCCAGCAGATGAATTCTACATTCTATGTCAATGTAAACCTTATGGACCTTTCTCCCTTCTTCCCCTCTGAGAAGTAAAAATTATCACAGCAAAAATCTGTACAAATGACATATGAAAAAGGAAGAATGGAAAGTTACAAAGACAACCTGAAAACCATAAATAGTATATTATAAACTGTATATTATTTGATATATAATATAATGAAAATATAGATTTAATGACTCTAATAGTAATGTATTTTCTATCCTATTGCTTATATAGCAGAATTTATCTGAGAAGCATAAATTTAATCTTCATATATTTATTGTGAGATATTTATACATAATATAAAAGTGTTAAGTTGAATATTTACTCGGAAAAATTAATACTGAATTATTTTTTTTAGGTTTTTGCAAGGCAATTGGGTTAAGTGACTTGCCCAAGATCCCACAGCTAGTGTATGAAGTCAGTGTCTGAGGTCAAATTTGAACTCTGGACCTCTTGACTCCAGGACCAGTGCTCTATTCATTGCCCCAGCTAGCTGCACCCTGAATTATTTTTTAATTGAAGTCTTCTTTTCCTTGACCAAATCATCTACTTATAGCTATTATGCCTTGGTTATCATCATCTTATTAAATGTTGCATTTGCCAGTGACCATAACTGTTCATTTATTATGCTATAAAACTATTTGGATTTTGAAGATTTAGAATCTTGAAGAAACTACAAAGGCTAGCATTTTTTAAAGCAAAGCTTCTGGAGTTGATCAAATTCATATATATATATATATATATATATATATATATATATATATATATATATTAGGCTTCCCTTGTAATTCTATTTATATTTATTCAATGAATTTTAAAATATTATTCTGAGGAGTCCAAAGGGTCGCTTTAACTGTCAAAGAAGTCCATGGTATAAACATTGATTTTCAGAGTACAATTTTTGTTCATTTCCACTTCAAGATGTTTGTTTTTAATTTATATTTATATACTTTCCCCAAGCAATATTAAGCTAAATGTAGGAGAGGACAAATAATTTAGTAAGGTATCATTTTTTGCATTATAAACTAAGATTGGGTGAAAAACAGAATGGTTTCAATTCAGTTAAACATATATAAAGACTATGTTTTATACAAGGCATTGAACTAAACTTAAAAATAATATAAATTTATAAAATAAAAAAATGGCATGCAAAAAAAGTGAAAGCAAAGCAGATCCCTTGGGTATCTTTGATTTAAAAAGAGATCCCATATCTACAAAAAAAGTTACAATTTATCAAAACAAATATTAAAGAGAGAAAATTCAATGTATTTTCAGTTATTCAGTCATTGAATCAATAGAAATTTATTTATCTTTGATTTCAAATAAAAATATTTTTTAAAAAACACTAAAATAAGTAGAATGAATTCCCAAGAATTATACCTTTGACTTATTTATGCCTGAGTATATTGCCTCATGCATATAGATGTTAGAAGCCTTATTTCAGGTCACACAGCTTTCCAATGGGAAAAGTAGAATTTCAACCTATGATTTATTTTATCTAACCCTAACATAGATCTGCAAAACTGCCACTTATATCCTTATAAATGGGAAATTTATATGTGAACAAATGAGAGAGGTTCCACATTATCATAAGAAGAGAATTATAACTTAAGGTACTCAATCAACTCTGGAAGCTATATGCAGTTGCTATTGGGCAAAAGCCTTATTTTCATTTGTTTCCATAATTATTTTGGAAAGGGCACATCATTTTGAGCTAAAGTAGCAAAGCACAAGTGGCTAAAATTTTTTGTGGTGTTTTAAAATGCTTCCAGTTCATTGCACTTATGCAAGATGTGATTTTTAAAAATCCTAACTTTTATAGATTTATAAAGTTGAACACTACATTCAAAATATTTTGTGTACTCTATTTTATAGAAACATTAATTTACTGTAAATAATTATCTAAGTTTTGGTGGATATTATCTAATTTTTTAATGAGAAGAGGAAATCTGGCTCAGAAAGTTGGCAAATGTAGACATTAGATAGAAGTGCTATACAGATCTTATTTCCTACAAAATAATTCTTTACAAGCTGAGGATACATGCTTTGGTTAAACAAGGAATGTAGATAATGGAAATTTTGCATTTCAAGGAAACAACCACAATCAAAATTCTCTATTTGTAAAATAGACACTTAAAAAATAGAATGAATTTGCCTTTTCCAAATTAGCTTTAAGACTGAATGCTATTTAAAATGCAACATTCAGTTCAGAAATAATAACATATGGGCTAGCTAAGTTTATCAAGGATTCCAGATTTCTTATGATCTGATATGAAGTCTGGCTATGTAACAAAATCAGAACAGTGCTATTTTTGTGGAGAAATAAAACTTCACAAAGAACCTAGGGAGGAAAAAAGCTAAGTATCATATTCAGAACTATATGGACATTTATCATTCCCCAAAGATTCAATATATATATTACCTGGCAAAAGTCTGCCATAATTTGAATTTGAGTATTGATGAGTTACAATATCGTATTTGAGCTTGTTGGTATCAATTTCACATTATCAATTTGAAAAAATGGTATTCTGAACATATTTATAATCAATCTTACAAAAAATGTTCTTATTGTTTTGGAAATCAGGTCTTCCTTCTAATGAGTCTCTCATCAATATTCTAAAAGCATCCAAATAACAAAAAGCACTTAATGATCATTCCTGGAGAACTTTAGAAAGTATTTACTAATTGGAATAGAAAGAAAAAGCAAGGTTTTCAGAGACTGTGGGTATTTCAAGTTGTAAATTTTTTTTTTTGTAAATAATTATTTTTAGGTCTTTGCAAGGCAATGGGGTTAAGTGGCTTGCCCAAGGCCACACAGCTAGGTAATTATTAAGTGTCTGAGGCTGGATTTGAACTCAGGTACTCCTGACTCTAGGGCCAGTGCTCTATCCACTGCACCACCTAGCCACCCCTGTAAATAATTTTTAAGGAACAATAGTTTCTATGGACCATGTCTAGGTTAATAAATTATAGATTTAAAGTTGAATGGGCCTCAGCATCCATTCAGACCCACGCCTTCTTTGTTTTTTTTCAGTTGAGGTTAAATGATTTTCCAAAGTCAAATGGATGGTAAGTATCAGAAATAGAATTTAAACCCAGGTCAGAGATAATACTCTTTCCAATGAATTCTAGTTCCTTTGCTAAAGGAAAAATTTGAGAACAGAAAGGGAAAAATAATAATTTTAAGCACTGTCTAATTTCAAAACTTTGAAGGGTTCTTCAAAATTTCATAACATGTCAGGATAATATAGTGGAAAAAAGCATCAACTTTGGATTTAAGAAACCTAAATCTAAATTTGGTTTCTATTACTTTCTATGTGTGATCCTGAACACTTAACCTTTCTGGACCTTAGTTCCTAATCTATAAAATGATTGTCCTTTCAGGTTCTAAATTCATGATACTATTTAAACTCCATTATTTCACAAGTGTAAATACTCCACTGATTCAGGTCTTCATTTCATATAACTTAGCAGTAGTTTTCATAAGTTATTATGTGCAAAAATATGCAAATTTACTTGTGACCTATGGAATGCAAGTATGGAATACATAATAGCCAAAGTCTATGCAGGGAAGAAGTCATACACTCTGATACTGGAGGGCCTCTGGTGATCAGAAGATTGTAAATTTAGATCTCAAATGAAAATCTCTGTCAGGGAAGGAAAGAAAAGGAAAAAGGAAAACAAAGGGAAAGCTCTCTTTTTCAGCTCCCTCCTCTACTTTCTCTTTCTCCAATGAAGGTCAATTGGGTAATGTTTAAATTGAGCTACCTGTCATAAGTAAATAACTTGTTTAATGACCCTTTGTTATATCTCATTTTACCTTCAAACAGCTAAATATTCTTACCATATTACTAAAGGTCTCTTAGTTTAATGAGAATTAATGATTTTTTCAGCTCCAGTTGATGTCTGTTTAGTGTTTATATATTCTTGTTGTGATGGGTAGGATGATACTGGACTCATTTTTTTAAAACATTATAACCCAATCTGTGAGATTTTGCTAAATTAAAGAAGAGCAAAGAGCTATAATACACAAAGATAAATTATGGAAAATGTCTATCAATTTTATGTCACTCTTTGATAGCATTTTGTAAAGTTTATGCTAATAAACAATGGCAGAACGTACCTCAAAAGATAGGGAACCTAGAGCATAATCCTCAAAATGCCTAAATCTACAACTTGGTGATATCCATTACTTTTCAAATTACATAGTGTGGCTTACATAACTGAGTAATTCTATATTCATTTTTCACATATATACATCTACATATACATATAATTTTACCTCAAAAGTTTTCACTTATAATCATAAGATTCAGAGTTGAAAGGTATTTTAAAAGCCATCTAGTCTAATCCAGTAACTGATGCCCAGAAAGGGAAAATTACTTCATAAATCCAGGATCATGCAGGCAATAACTAAGTTTGGCTTAAATTCTTGTTCTAAGTCCAGTATTCTTGCAACTGTACTTAATAAGAATTATTTCAGGTTGCAACTTATTTGTTAAAAAATTTAAATAACTTGGAAGCAATGAAACATTTTCTTTCTGGTAGCAATTTTTCTTCTTTGGTAGCAACTACTATATTTTTTTCTTTCTTTTACAATCAGATTTCATTAATCTGAATTTTGACACCAGTTCTGAGCCTTTGATCTTTTCAGAGTCCTTAAACCTACAAGAACCATCTAAGTATGTAGAAGTAGGGATAATGATAGTAGTTGAATCCGTATTTTTTTCCAGTTTTTTTCCTCTGAGAGTAGGTGGATTTTGGTGTGGAAGAACAAGGAGGCTTTGAGTTCACTGAGGCTCATCATTAAAATCTTGAGTCATGTATATATAGACTGAATTAATTTAATACAGCAATTAATTAATTATATAATTAAAGTAGCTCAATATGTCAGTTTTGAAAAAGTGATGTAGAAATATAAAATTTTATTTCTTAGTCTTCTGAAAGACTAATGTATAAAAATAAATATATGTGGTCATTTACGTTGAAAAAATTCCAATATTACTTCAAAATGATATCTCATAGGATTAAAATTCTGAAGGTAGAACTGTAGTGAAGATTCGGTGCAATAAATTTTATTAAAATAATTTGACAAGTAGGAATTCAAAAAGTTTGCTTCATCTGTTCATATTAATATTAGCTTTAAATAATGATGAGGCAAAATCTGTGTTTGTATGTATGTATGAAGTGCAGAAGGAAAAATGTGGACAAATGGAAGGTTAAGAAAAAATGAGAAAAGATAAAGAATAAAGAAAAAGGCATAGGTGAAGGAATGGAACAACATAAAAATAATGAAGATTAAAATATAAGATGATATAAAAAAGATCACACTTATTTTTAAAAAAGAAAGTAGCTAACAGATTAAAATGTCAAGTACTCAATACTGGCATTTGTTTATGATAATCATGAGGTTGAAATAGAAAAAAGGATTTTTTATATAAGTAGAGGAAGTATGTAAGACAAAAGGATACATGCATATTTATGTATATTTTGGAAATTATAACAAGGAACAGATTCAAGGTGTTTGAAAAAAGAAATGTTGAATAAATAAAATGTCTCCTCATTCAAATTTAGGAGACATAAGGACAAGAATTCTGAAGGCTATCATTTAAACTTGTTAACCTTAAATATCTTTAAACAAAACAATAATTTATAAGAATTTATCTTAGAGTGAGATGCTTAATCTTTTTTCTGTGCATGTCATGAAACCCTTTTACTATTAAGTAAAAACTATGGACTTCTCAAATTGTTGTTCAAGGCATAAGGTAAAATGCATAGAATTATAAAGGAAATCTAATTATATAAATAGTTATCAACATATTAAAAATAATACAGTTCATAGACTCATAGCTAAGAAATACAGATGTAAATGTGATCTGAACCATGCAGTAAAACATTTTGATAATTTTGGTATATGAGAAAATTATATGTTCATCTCATCTCATTCCACACCTTAGCATCCAACTAGTGGAACTTTACAGTAACCAATACCAAAACAGAGTAGAAAACATTCAAGTGATTTTTGCTTTTCATTTTCTATTATTCTGATAAACTATCATGTGGATTTTTGTCTTTAGTCTTTGGATACCAAGGAGTCTTTATGATATAAAAAATCAATTTATGAATATTTATTAAGACACACTACTATGTGCCAGACACTCTGTTAAACACTGGGAATTTAAAAAAAGAGAAAAAAGACAGTTCTTGTCCTCTTGAAGCTTATACTTCTATTGGGGGAGGCTATTGTAAACATTACATACAAGATAAACAGGAATTAATAAATAAAAGGTACTGGAAATAAGAGGTATGGTGGAAGGTTTCCTGAAGAAGGTAGGTTTTTAGATGGAACTTTAAGGAAACCAGGAGTTCAGCAGTTAGAGAGAAGGAATATATATATATGTATATATATATATATACATATATATATATATATATATATATATATGATTTTTCATTGTACAATTAATTACTTCTCCCCCCTTTTAATTTAGGCAATTGCATAAATGCAGTTGTTTTTCTTGCTTTTATCAAAATTTATTAAAATAAGGCAATAATGATCTTATATTTCTATTTTAACTTTGCAGAGTTCTTATGGAATCATAGTATACAGTGAAAAAATGCATGCACATACACACATTTATAGGTTTCCTCTAAATTACTGAAATATAAGCAACTAGTAAATATATTGATATGTCCACTAAAATAATTTTCTAGATCAGCAAATTCATCTTTCTCTGCTCCAAAAATCTCTTTTGTTAAAGGATTTTACTTTTTAAATTACTGAATTATTTTAAAGGTTATTTAGTACTTAATAACTTGTAGATCTGAGACATTCTCTGAACAAAAGATAAAATACTATAGCATAGTTTTCTTCCAAATGAGAGCTCAATTCATTTTTCATGTCAGTGAGACAGGTTGTTGCATCAGATTGTAAGAAAAATAATGAAAGATCAACTTATAGTGATCCTGTAAGATATGCAAGCATCTATCATATCATTTGATTCTCTTTTGCTAAGGAATACTAGGTAAAAAAAAAAGATTTCTAAGATCTAAAACAGTAGAAATCAGAACACTTGACTACAACAAACATAGGCTTTCTTTATACCTGTGAAAATGTGAATAGAAATTATGTTTCAACACATGGCATACAGAATGCTTTGTACTTTATATGCTTCCATAGTGACAATTTAGCATTCAAGATTATTAGAAAAATATGTAAATTTGTTTCAAATCCTAAAGGCAGGGACAATGGACTCTTTAATGTTCAGTTCTATGTATACTGATTTTATTAATAACATGCAGTGATTGTAGCAATAATAATAATATTAAAAATAACATTATACTATGTCTCCTAAGGGCAAAACTGTTTTTAAAGTGGAGTATTTAAATTATTTCATAGAAATGCAAATGTGTTGGTCTATTAAGGACTTTAAAAATGCTTATAAAATTTAGCAGTGAGAAACTAGGTCTTAGCTCATATTACAACCTGTGGTACCAGATGCTTCACTAAGATTCTAAGCATGGTTATTATGTTGCAATTTCTTGTCACTTTATTTCTCCTTTTAAATTGTGGTTATAAGTTTTGTACTAACATTTTTATAGAAAGAGAAAGGAAAAAATTTTTGATAACAATGCTAGTAATAGTTTCACTTTAAAATGTGAGTAATTACAATTGTCTTCACATCAAAATTAAGATAATTATTTTCAGAATAAAATAATTTGTCTATTTACTATAACATTTTTTAAGAACACACATTGTGATAGACCTGGGTAATATAAAACAGGCTAGTTAACATATTCAGATCTGTTAGAATGTGTGTAAAGCTGTAAAACTCAAATAGAAATGTATCCCTGTGAGCTGCATATTTATTTAGAAAGCCACAAATGAACATTTTCTACGTTGCATTGCTCTTTATATTGTTAAGTATAGTGCTTGATCTGGATTCAGAATACATTAGTTCAGAATCTTTCTTCTCTATGATGTGTGAAAATTCTACACTTTGTATGTCAGTATATCATTAATGTCTAATAATGTATATCATAATTAGGTGATATTACATTAGATCATCCCTTAAGCTCCCTTATTTCTAAATATATTATCTAATAAACTGAAGCAAAAAATTCTGAACTTTTTTTAGTTTTATGAAACTAATACTATTATTAGCATCAGATATGTCAAAATATATTGAGATATAAATTATTGAGTCTGATCTATTATAAAACACTTGTTTGAGGGTAGTGTACTAAGTAATTTATCAAATAAAATGTGAATACATTTTTAAATAAATTTAGCATGAAAAGCAGTTATATTATTGATATAGTGAATTAGATTAAAATACTCAGATCTTTTAGAACACACTCTTTCTCTCTCTCTCTCTCTCTCTCTCTCTCTCTCTCTCTCTCTCTCTCTCTCTCTCTCTCTCTCTCTCTCTCTCTCTCCCTCTCTCTCTCTCTCTCTCTCTCTGTGTATATATATATATATATATATATATATATATATATACATATATATATATATATATTTGGTGTGATAGTTACATATTCATGGCTTGAATTTTTTGTTCTTTTGAATATGTTTCCAACCTTTGATTTAATTATAGAGATAGAGTGGGTATATTGTTAGAAAGGATAAGCATAGCCTCAAATAATCAATCAACAAGCACATATTATTCATCAGAGATAATAACAGGAAATAAAAAAAATGAAACTGTGCTGACCCTCAATGAGCTTACCAGGGGAAAGAAACTTGCACATAAGTGCAAACCTTGCTACCTTTCTGTCAAGGATGAATAATCTTTTCTTACCATCTAAGTTGAAATAAATAAATACTAAAGATGAATCCTGTGAATCAGGTCATACTTTTTCATATTTTTCAAGGATAAAGAGACAGATTTTTATTCTCCTCTCTATGAGAGAACGAAAAGCTCTGAGATTACATTGAAGGCACTCTGGGATATGTAGATTTAGTCAATAGAACTGAATCTTTCCATTCTGATAAGGACTGAGAATTTTGCTGAGAGGAAGGTCTGCAGCAGTAGTGTGATGAGTGAGAAGATAAAGTATTACCTAGCAATTTTTTTTTGTTCTTTGCTGTTCTTTTTCTTTTGTACTGTAAATTCAGACACAAAGACTCTGGTTCTCTCCAATTTCCTTCTCTACCAATTCAGACCACTGAGAAGGATGAATCTGGGACAGGGTGGAGGTGAGCTCTATGAAAAGTCAAAGACATGTGATGACTCTTCTTCCCTTCTCTGCCTGAGTTGGCAAGTTAGCAAATCTTACCCTAAAATTTTCATTATTATTTTAGTTTTTTATAATGCCTAATTTGCACAATGTTTTACACATTAGCTTACCCTTGATATAAAGTTATAATTACTTATAATTTCTATGTGATGTCTTTGTTTTTAATTATAGCTAGGAAGGATGTAATGAAGTAATCAGTGAATAGCTTATGGAATATGATGTTAACAAGACAGAGGTAAGTACTTTTATATTTGATCCTGAAGGAAAATCACTTTGAGAGTTGAAGGGAAAATGAATTGGAAAAAAAAATCTTATTAGTCTGGGAATCCTTTTCTTCCTTAGCTACTGCGTGATTTTGTCTTTTATCTGAAGTTTGCCATGACAGGTTTAATCCAAGGAAGAGATGGCCTCTCTGTGTGTCCTATATTCTAATAGCAGAGAATGAATTCACTTCATAACTGAGGGATATTTCTGAAACTCATTCTGTATTCACTTTCTAGAAACTATACCTAATACAAACAAGGAAAATAATCTAAAGTCCAGATCAAGTGAGATAAGAAAAACATAGGTAAGCATATTGCATGTATCAGACAATAATTAGGTTAGAAACATGGGAAATCAGAGTTTATCTCATATAGTACAAATCAATACTAATCCAAAATCTAAGATTTCTTTCTCCAGAGAATTACATAAATAAGAAGAGAGTATTCAAGGACACTAAATAACTAGTTATATAAAATAGTGCTTTTTCTTCCACCTATCTGTATTAAGTAGATAACTGCATATGTTCCTGATAAGCATAATCGTTAATTCTGTGAAGAAGGGAATTAACGTAAGTAAATTTGGTAGACTCCTATTTACAAAGAGATATAGAAAATTGTTCACCATAATCAATTTTTTTTTCTTTGAAATAGACTATGTTGATTCTATTTGAGGCATTAGTGTCCATAGAGGAGGGACAGTGTTGGAAACTGACAAATTTATTTCAAACTTTTCATTTAGGATTCAAGGTATATTTATTGTGTATCAATTGGCATTAGTATTCAAGATCTAGGGTCTCTCTTTTTTAATTTTATTTTTCTTTTATTAAAGATTTTATTTGAGTTTTACAATTTCCCCCCAATCTTCCCCCACCCCCACCCCTCCATGGAAATCAATTTGTCAGTCTTTACTTTGTTTTCATGTTGTACATTGATCCAAATTAGTGTGATGAGAGAGAAAGCATATCCTTAAGGAAGAAACAAAAAGTATAAGAGATAAGATCAGACAATAAGATATGTTTTTTCCTAAATTAAAGGAATAGTCCTTGAACTTTTTCAAACTCAATGGCTCTTTATCTGGATACAGATGTTATTCTCCATTGCAGACAGCCCGAAATTGTTCCTGATTGTTGCACTGATGGAACAAGCAAATCCATCATGGTTGATCAACATCCCCATGTTGCTGTTAGGGTGTACAGTGTTTTTCTGGTTCTGCTCAACTCACTCAGCATCAGTTCATACAAATCCCTCCAGGCTTCCCTGAATTCCCCTCCCTCCTGGTTTCTAACAGAACAATAGTGTTACATGACATACATATATAGGGGCTATCTTAAGCTAGGAACATTGCTTTTTCATTAAAATGCATATACATTGGGGCGCTAGGTGGTACAGTGGATAAAGCAATGTCCCTGGAGTCAGGAGTACCTGAGTTCAAATCCGACCTCAGACACTTACTAATTACCTAGATGTGTGACCTTGGGCAAGCCACTTAACTCCATTGTCTTGCAAAAAATAATACATATACATTTATTTTGGGAACTAACAAATCATGGAAAGTTTCAATTTCCAAAATCTAAAATTCCTCTGACTTTAAAAATGACTTAAAATATTATTATAATGAAAAGAAATTACCATTGCAACTACCACTGTGATTAATGTTCTTTTCCATATAAATGTGTATGTGTGCATGTGTGTGTTATCTTACACAGTTCTGAAACAGATATGGATTTGTTTTATGTTACATGAATCCTTTGGTTAGGAAGAATCTTACTGACCTCAGCCTTGTCCTCTCTCCACGATATTTCAATTTTGCTCCAATAGAGACAGAAATGCACACATCCTTTTATCATAACATTTTACACAGATATAGACACACATTCCTCCCCCCCCCCAAAAGTACAATACTGCACTAACTTTCAAGAAATCTATGCATTTGATACTCTTTTTTTTTTTTTTTGCTGAAAACCTCCCCCTTTCTTGATTTTGTGATATCCTGGCTCAATTTAGAAAGAAATGAATCCAATTCTTTCTGATCATTCACAAAAACACTTTAGGGAAAGATCAAACCACCCCTTCAGCTTGTTATAAATGAGCCATCTAGACAGAGAGATGAGGTTTTAAGAAGTACTTGTGCTTTATGTTGAAAAAAAATGATTATTTTAGAAATCATTCAGTCTCTATTCCACAAACATCCTGGCCATAATCACATTACCCCCCCACACACATCCCCAACAACACACTTTTTTTTTGCATTCTGGGAATATTTACCTGAATTGTTTGCATTTCTCTTCCAGTTACTCATTCTCACCTGACTATATTTTGCATTTTTTCTTGAAATATTTTCCTCAAATGTATTCATATTAATTAAAGGTATTTTGAATTCAAGTAGGGAATAAAAAAAAGGAAGAATTAAAGAATCCTAGGTATGGTACAACTAACTAGTAAACTTTATATATTATAGTAACACTCACATAAATTATTTAGTATCCTTTGCAGGAAAATATTTATGTATTGCTCCATATCAGTCTCTTGTTAGTAAATATCCCATTCCATTCCATCCTATCCACCCAACATATACATATACATTATATATATGCATATATATATACATATATATAATCAATGGAAGTTATTTTAAAACATTAGATGAGATAATAATACATTTCCTCTGGTGAAACAAAAACTAAATAATACTAAGGGAAATAATGATGCTGTTACAAAATAGAAAAGTTCATCACTTGAATAGATTAGGTACATCTAAGATCACCAACTCTGTGGTAAGGATGTTCTATTTAGGAAAAAAACTTTTATTAAAACTGGTAATCTGTCTGTCAGAAATGATACTGATTATTTGCTCAGATTGTATAGCTTCTCACAGCAGGTATCACAATAACCTCCACATAGTTAAATGATATCAATACAAAGGGTGAGATCATAAACATATTAGAGGAGAAGGGAAGAAGATATCTTTCATGACTATATATGTAGGATATTTCTAAGTAAAGTCATTTATGAAATGAATTATTTATAATTAATTATTAATCATTAAATGTATATTTAATTATTTTAATTATTACTGAATTTAATTGAGTAATAATTGATAAATAATGATAAATTAATAATCGATAGAAATGATAAATTATAAATTATTTGAAAATAATTCAACATTTGAAATTGAAAAGCATTTACACAAACAAAATTAAATGCAATTAGTAGTAGTAGAAGGGAAATTGGTAGCTAGGAAAATTTTTTTCAACAATTACTCTTTTTTATAAGATATGTTAGGAATTGATACAAATACGCATCAACAATTATTCAGTAGTTAATGGTCAAATGATAAGAAGAATTAATTATCAAAAGAAAAGATATGAACTACCTAGAACCATATGAAAACATGCTTCAAGTTACTGATAGAGAAATAAAAAAATTAAACAATTTGGAGACTATGTATTTCATGTTCAACATATTTGTAAAGATGAAAAAAAGTGAAAATGACAATTATTTGAATGGCTTTATTAGTATAGGAGCACTGATGTATTCTCCATGGAGCTGTAAAATGCTTTATTCCTTTGGGAAAAAAAGAATTATATATAAAAACCAAAAAAAAACTCAACTTAAACTTTGAGTCAATGATATTTCTACTAGGAATGGAGAGTAAGGATCCATAGTTCAAAACTATTTAGAGTATAGTAATAGTAGAATTTTATCAAAGAACTAGAAACAATGTGATTGCCCATTAATTGAGGGATGGTTGAAAATATATATTAAATGATATATAATGCTCAGATTCACAACCTTTTGGATTGCATGGACTTTTGTCAATCTGACGGTTCCTCTGAATGTTCCAGAATAATATTTTTAAATGCATAAATTAAAATACATAAGATTCAAAAGGAAATAAGAGATTAAAGAAAATTTTAAATATTACTATTTATCCAAGTTCCCAGAATCCCTAAAAATCTATACCTTGGAGATCCATGAACCCAATCATACTATAGAAACTATTACTCAGTAAGAAATTTTATATACACATGTATATGTGAGGTATTCAGAGGAATCTAAAAAAGAAGTGAAGAATAGTGAAATGAACAAAACTCTAACAATAATATGTACAATAATTATAATAATGTAAAGGAAAACAAGTCTGAAAGAATTAAGTTTTCATCAATCTAATAACTAGTAATGACTTCAAAAGATTAATGATGAACCATGACTTCCCAATTTTTTTTCCTTAGTTTTTCAAGGCAATGGGGTTAAGTGACTCACTGAAGGTCACACAGTTACATAATTATTCAATGTCTGAGGCCACATTTGAACTCAGGTCCTCCTGGCTCCAGGGCTGATGTTCTATACACTGAGCCACCTAGCTGCCCAATTCTTAATATAGAGATGTATAATAAGGTATAAGATGTCAAAATGTTAATTAGTTTTTTCTATACTTGTTTGTTAAAAGAGAAGTATTTGAACTATGGATGAGAATTGAGTTAGTTTAGGGAAAGATATTAATGCATAATAATACTGATATAAAAATGAAGAAGAGTCTGGCAATCAAATTTTTTAACTACACAAAAAAATAACGAAGAAAAAGATATAGGTAAACAAAGAAACTTTTTACTATTATGCTAAATTTAATATATACTTTTAAAACCTGTGCATAATTAAAAACTCATAGGTTCACAGGAGGGACAGGATTTCAAGGAAGCCTGGAGGGATTGCATGAACTGATGCTGAGTGAGATGAGCAGAACCAGAAAAACACTGTATACCCTAACAGCAACCTGGGGGTGATGTTCAACCTTGAAGGACTTGCTCATTCCATCAGTGCAACAATCCGGAACAATTTTGGGCTGTCTGCAAAGGAGAGTGCCATCTGCATCCAGATAAAGAGCTGTGGAGTTTGAACAAAGTTCAAGGACTATTCCCTTTAATTTAGGGAAAAAAACAGATATCTTACTGTCTGATCTTGTTACCTCTTAGACTTCTTGTCTCTTCCTTAAGAATATGATTTCTCTCTCATCACACTCAATTTGGATCAATGTACAACATGGGAACAAAGTAAAGACTGACAGATTGTTTTCTGTGGGGGTGGGGTGGGGGAGCAAAGTAAGATTGGGGGAAAATTGTAAAACTCAAATAATATCTTTAATAAAAAAAGGAACAAAACTCATAGGTTCAGAGACAATCAATTTCCATCCTTTATATACTGAAATATATTATTTCTTGAAACTCATAATAAAAAAGCTAAAATGTATGAAATAATATAATACATCAGAGTGATAATAATTTTCATTTTTCTCCATTGGAAGAAGTCATAATCTGATTGATAGATTCACCAATGGCTTAAATTTCAATTAGAGGCATTTATTCTACTATTGTAATTATTTAATATTCCTGAACCAATATAATAGATCATGGTACTTTTTGACAAAAATGTCTTACAACTCATTCAGACTGACAAAGTTTCTATGCTCATACATACCCATTCTCGAAGACATTATTTTCTGATTTATTTAAATATAGTTTTAGAAGATTTAATATTAGAAGGCCTTACAGAATATCTGATCCAAACTTCATTTTTTACTGAGAAGAAAATTAATGCCCAGAAAAAAACAAGAAAATTGTTCAAAATTTCAGATGTAGTAGAAACCAGAAACAGATTTTCATGCACAACCCCTCTGACTTCAAATCTAGTTCCCTTTTCTCTTATACTATTTTTCTCTTATACTATTATTTCTTCCTAAATAAAGTACTTTTATTCTCATTTAAGGAAATATAATATTCTTATTGCAGTTTGGGAGTATGCTTTAAATGCTATTTGCCACAAATCCTGTAAGTATCACACTCTAGTTTTCTAAATTTAATAAGTTAGTTAACAGAACATATTAAAACTAAGCTCTAGGGGCACCTAGGTGGTACATTAGATAGAACACTGGCTCTGCAGTCTGTAGGACCTGAGTTCAAATTTGACCTCAGACACTTAATGATTGCCTAGCTGTGTGACCTTGGGCAAATCACTTAACTCCATTTCCACAAATAAAATTAAAAAAAAACCCTAAGCTTTAAAGAATGGCAAGATAAGAAATTGTGTCAAGGAATTTTATCATTTTCCTTCTTTTGTTTATTTCTCTTATTTATTTATAATAAGAAACTCTTGATGTGAATATAATCTCCACCAATGCAAATAACATTTTTATTGCTGGAGAGGGACACCAAAGGGTCACATAACTTCTTTTCATTGTCATACAGATAATATGTAGCAGAGACAAGACTTAAATAAAGATCCTCCTGATTCTAAATCTAATCCTTCGTCTACTATGTCATGCTGTTTCTGTTGAGATAAATGTGACAATTTTTTTCTCTTAGAGTAGATGTTGTATCAAGGGGTGTCTGTGTGTGTGTGTGTGTGTGTGTGTGTGTTTGTGTTTGTGTGTGTGTGGTGAGAGAGAGAGAGAATATGTTTTCTGCATCTTTTTTGGTTTCTGTAATTAATAAAGAAGTACAACAATACATCCTATTAGAAAATGTGAAAAGTTGTTTTTATTTTATTGAGATTTGTATTGTACATGAACTTTTAATCACTCTCTCTAAACATGACTATGGTACTTTTTGCAATAAGAGACTTTTATAATTTGAGATGAACTAGCTCAACTCCCTCAATTCAAGAGCTGGAGGGAGCCCAAGGTTCCCAAAAGCTAATTAGTGGCAAAGGCGAGACTAGAATCTGGATTTCCTTGGTGCTTTTTCCACTACAGCACTATCAGGATGAGGACAATTTAAGGACAAAATTTTATTCATTTTTATTCTTTTTAAAACATTTCATTTGGAAAAAAATGTTTATTTAGCTGCAAACATAAAATCTCCTAGCAACAAAATTCCAAAGTATTTGGTTCTTGTTTTCTCTTCGAAAATCATACTGTGCAGTGTTAATGTCCTTTTCCTAAGATACTCATATGAAATTGAACATAGTCATCAACTAAAATGAAACATATAGTATTATTACAAGTTGCCAGTTAAATTCAGAAACATTACATCTGTAGTTATGAAACATACAGAAGACAAAATGAAGCAATAAATCAAGTGCAAAAAACGCAGCTTCATTAAGATAATATTGGTTTTACCAGCTAAGATGATTTTGACCTAAAATGAAACTAATTTAGTAAACAGACTTTCATTTGCAATCAGCTGCATGCTCGTGTTTTAATATTGTTTAAGGAAATAGCATTCCCCAACCTAGGAATTAAAATATACTTTTAATCCATTTTGTAAAATAGTATTATCTATTTTTATTGATTGTGATTCAGTTGCATCCCTCAATTGAAAAGTTCTACTTAATACAATTTGTTTCTGGTTATAAAAAATACCACAAATTAATTTTTCCCTTTTTTGAACCAAAATAAATTACTTGGAGTGACTTATAATACCAATGAAATATTTAAACTCATTCATGTTACCCCTTTCACTGATGATTCCTTAAAACTTTAAATGCAGCATTTAGAAAAACTTTATTTATATAAGTGACATGCTGCAAATAAACATTCAACAAATTTTCAAAGTAAATGAAAATCATATATGAAGATAAAGCAACTTAATATGTTACCCATAAACTATATAAAAGAAAGGAAAACAGTACTTTTCCTCCTACTACAAGAGTAATGAAATTATCATGTTAAGAAAATGGGGGGGTGGAGCCAAGATAGCCACAAGAAGGGATCAAGTCTTAGGAGCTCTCAGATAAAATTCATCAGCTAAAGACTCTAACTAAACTTTCGAGAGACAGAACCCACAAAGGGACCCAGTGAGGCAGTTCTCCTTCTCAAGGTAACCTGGAAAAGAGCAGAAAGGCTCTGCTCCCCGGGATTGGAAAGGCAGCCTGCCAGAGGGGTGGCCCACCAGAGCCAAAGAACTTCAGCCTCCCGGAGGCACCCCCAGGGCGCTGGGAGTCTCAGCTCACAGCAACTGTGGAGTCTCCTGAGCTGCACCCCGAGGAGTACCGGGAACAAAGTGGGGGGACAGTGGGGGACCTCTTCCAGAGAGAGCAAGTGGAGCCCAGCCCTCAGGGCACACAGCAAGCAACATGGTCTTTTGGCAGCCCAGATCCAGGAACAGAAGCAGGCGGAGCTGGTAAGCAGGAGCCCCCAGGGCATGAGCCCATTGAACCTAGGTTGGGGAGTGAAGAGAGAGACTGTAGAGCTCTGCCCCTGGAACAGGACTCTGGGGCTCTGACCACATTCAGATCCTGATCGCAGGCTAGGGCGCCTCCATAGAACAGCAGGCCCCCCCCCCCACCTCGGCCCCGTGGCAGAGGGGGGGCTCATTCACAGACCAGGAGGGAGGACAGAGCCTCACACACTGAGATCCTTGTGGGAGTATCCCAAAAGCTCAGGAAGCACCCTCAAAGCAGGCCCAGACTGGGAAAATGAGCAAGCAAAGAAACAAAAGGAAGACTATTGAGAAATATTTTGCAAATGAGCCCAAGAAGGATCAAAATACTCAGTCTGAAGATGAGGAAGCACAAGCTCCTGCATCTAAAGACTCCAAGGAAAACAGAAATTGGGCTCAGGCTATGACAAAGCTCAAAAAAGACTTTGAAAATCAAATGAGGGAGTAGGAAGAAAAACTGGGAAAAGAAAGGAGAGAGATGCAGGAAAAACATGAAAATGAAGTCAGCAGCTTAGTCAAGGAAATCCAAAAAAATGCTGAAGAAAATAGCATGCTAAAAAGCAGCTTAGGTCAAATGCATAAAACAGTTCAAAAAGTTATTGAGGACAAGAATGCTTTAAAAAGCAAAATTGGCCAGATGGAAAAAGAGATAAGAAAACTCTCTGAGGAGAACAAATCCTTCAGACAAAGAATAGAATTTAACAGAAATCAGGAATCAATACTTCAAAACCAAAAAAAATGAAAAATTAGAAGAAAATGTGAAATATCTCATTGAAAAAACAACTGATATGGAAAACAGACTTAGGAAAGATAATTTAAAAATTATTGGAATACCTGAAAGTCATGATCAAGAAAAGAGCCTTGACATCATTTTCAAAGAATTACTACAGGAAAATTGCCCTGATATTCTAGAAGCAGAGGGCAAAATAGAAATGGAGAGAATCCACCGATCCCCCCAAGAAAGAGATCCCAAAAAACCAACCCCTAGGAAAGTCATGATCAGGAAAAGAGCCTTGACATCATTTTCAAAGAATTACTACAGGAAAATTGCCCTGATATTCTAGAAGCAGAGGGCAAAATAGAAATGGAGAGAATCCACCGATCCCCCCAAGAAAGAGATCCCAAAAAACCAACCCCTAGGAATATTATAGCCAAGTTCCAGAACTCCCAAGTCAAAGAGAAAATATTACAAGCAGCCAGAAGGACACAGTTCAAATATCGTGGAGCTGCAGTCAGGATCACACAGGACTTAGCAGCAGCTACATTGGAAGCTCGTAGGGCTTGGAATACAATATACCAGAAGGCAAAAGAGCTTAGAATGCACCCAAGAATGAACTACCCAGCAAGGCTGAATGTCCTCTTCCAGGGAAAAAGATGGACTTTCGATGAACCAGGGGAATTTCAAAGGTTCCTTTTGGAATGGCCAGAGCTGAACAGAAGGTTTGATCTTCAGATACAGGACTCAGGTGAAGCATGGAGATTGGAGAAGAGGGGGGAATATATGAGGGACTTAATGAGGATGAACTGCATGTATTACTGCATAGAAAAATGACACTGATAATACTCATATGAACCTTCTCAATTAATAGAGCAGGTAGAGAGAGCTTTTATAGTTGAAGCACAGGAGAAAGCTGAATTCGAAGATCAAATATGGTGTAAAAATGGAGTCAATAGAAAAAAAGGGAAATGGAATGGGAGAAAGAAAAAGGAGAGGGGGGAATAGTCCAAGATATTTCATATAAGATTTTTTTTATAACAATGAGCTATTTCAATGATATGGAAGTGGGGAGGCTCTCATCAGAGATGGGTAGGAGAGGAAACAGCATTTATACTCAATGGGGTATAGACATCTAGAGTAAGAAGGAGGGGGGAGCAGGGAGAAGGGGTGGGGATGTGAATAAAGGAGGAGAGGATGGACCATGGGGAGAGAGTGGCCAGATATAACACATTTTCTTTCTTACTTCTTGCAAGGAGCTGGGATTGGAAGGCCTGCCCAGGACCACAGGGCGAGGTGGATTCTGGGCCTAAGGGGTGGTATGGGGGCTCAGGGCTTCTTGGCCCCAGGACCAGGGATCTGTCTGCTGTGCCACTCAGCAACCCTACAGCAGAGTCAGAGTGAAAGGAGAGAGAAAATAGAGTATATGGTAGTGGAGAAATAAGAAAGGAGGGAGTTGCAATCAGCAATGGCAATGGTGGAAAAATATGGAAATAACTTTTGTGATGGACTTATCATAAAGAATGAGATCCACCCATGACAGAGTTGTTGGTGTTGGAACAAAGACTGAAGCACATTTTTTGTTATTATTATTTGGGGGAGGGTGCAGGGCAAGTGGGGCTGGATGGCCTGCCTGGGGCCACATAGCGGGGTGATCTTTGGGTGTCTGGGGCCGGATTTGGACCCAGGTGCTCCTGGCTCAAGGGCCAATGCTCTGTCTGCCACCCAGCCACCCCTACTATTATTACTATTTTATTTTACTTTGGGTCTTTTTTTTCTTTCTTTTTTTTGGTCTTTGCAGGGCAGTGGGGATCAGGTGGATTGCATTTCACACGGCTGGGTGATTGTTGGGTTTATGAGGCTGGATATGGACTCAGGTGCTCATGGCTCCAGGGCTGGTGCTTTGTCCATTGCACCACCTGACCATACCTACAATTATTACTATTATTTTTATTTATTTTAGTTTTTTTCTCTTCCCTTTACTTTTTTCGCCCAAGCAAGTCTGTCTATATTCATGGAGGAGGAGGGGTATTTTGTTTACTTGTAAACAAGAATATTTTATTAATGTAAAAAAACATTTGTAAAAAATAAGAATAAAAAATAAATTGAAAAAAAAAGAAAATGGGAGGGGGAAGAAGCAAAAAAAGTATTTATATAGGGCAGACAGACCTCTGAAAGGGACAGAAAACATAAAGGGAGAAAAATATATGTCAGTTTTGGATGTAAAATACTATTTGTCCTTTTGCAGCTACTTATTGGTCAGTATTCAAGTTCTCTACCAACAGCTTTCCTTAGAAAGATTATTGAAGAGGGAAGAAGGAGCAAAGTATACTGGGGACATTCACTGCCTCACATCAAGGTCTTATCAAGAAGCTTTATCCCCCTTTCAAGTTGAAATAATCATGCATACATCCAGCAAATGTCAAGTAATTCAGTGGTGACTACATGTGAAGGCATCTGGGATAAAAGCAGTTAGATTTAATTGCTAAGGTGTTTGGGAATAGGGGGTCAGTCTTGGAGGTGACAAAATTCCAATGGGCAGGTGCATTTATAAGAGAACAGGTTAACTGCCATGTGAATTCAACTGGTGCTTTTGCTGCAAGTTAGTTAATCAGAATTATAGATACTACTATACAAATGGGGTATTTCCCACTCCCCCAATCAATGAAAAAATTAGAGGCTTCTAGGGCAACTTTAAGAAGAGACCAGAGAGATTGTATCATTAGCAATTTCTTTGAATATATTTCCTATTATCAAAGGAATTAAGCCACTAATATCTTAAGGTAAAGACTATTTCTAAGTCTTTCATACAGTCTTTCTCTAGGACACTTATATTTTGATAGATGTTCCTCTTATGGGTATGCCCTCTGATAGTAAATATCCATACTTTATTAGCTTGTGTTGCTTTTATACATGACTTTCTTTAAGTCCCTCTATGGAGATCCACCTGAAGTTGCACATTAGAGCATATTATACAGCTTTATTTTACAGCTGAGGAAAATGAGATTTAGAGAGAGCAAAGTGACTTGACCAAGGTCATACCTAGAGTTAGTGATAAAGTTGGAGTAAGAATTCTGATCTCCTCACTTCAGTATCCTCTCAAACTTTCTCTAAATTTCTTGTCATTAAGCAGATCCCGGTATAGAACATGGGTAATCTATTATTTATTTCCTAATTGAATATATTCAATATATACATACACATAAATACATACATACATGCATGCATGCCTGTATTAGGAAATGTTAGGAATGTATTTCCCTAAATTTGACTTTAGAATGATATATACTATACTCAAATAGCTGTAATAGAGACAGAATATAAGTGTCAGATAAAAGACATTTTGTACCTTTAGGTTTCAGATCTAGAATAAAAATTCAGAAGAAGGAATGACTAAATCTGAGTGGGAGATAGAAGGGTAAATTTCATATCATTTGTCCTAGGTCTTGAAGAGAGAAAGAGAAAGAAAGAGAAAGGAAGGAAGGAAGGAAGGAAGGAAGGAAGGAAGGAAGGAAGGAAGGAAGGAAGGAAGGAAGTTTCTACATTAGTTTCTACAGAAGAAACAGTTGAAGTCAAAGTAATGTAAAACGACTTGTGCTAAATAGGGACATGATGAGTTTTGATAAAAAAAATTGTTATTCCCAAATTGTTTTAGTGGGTAAGTGCCCCTCAAATATTATCAGAGGGAATTTAAACAAGAACTTCCTGCATTATCTATATGTGGAAATAAAAGTTCTAACATCACAGTAAAAACAACATTTACCTACATTCAGAATATTTTCTGTTGTCAATTCATCATCAAAGTAGGTATTAATTAGTCAAATACTACAAACATCATTGTTCAGGATAAAGAGAACTATGAAAACTTGCCCACTAAAAGGCAGATAAATATTGCAAATGAGAAAGAATTCTAGGCCTAGAATGAGGAATATTTTAACTCAATTCCAGGTTGAGACATTTACTAACTGTATGATCATGAGCAAATAAATAATCTCTATTTGCCTCAATTATCTCAACTGAATAATGTGAATCATAATTGTAATTATCACTTAAAGGTTGTTATAAGTATCAAATGGCATAATATTCCTAATTTGCTTAGGATAGTTCCTGACACACATAATGATGATGTGATGAGATGTTTATCCTTTGTTCTGGGATCAGCGAGGTGATGCCATGACAAGTACATGAACTAGATTTGAATTTCTCCTTCAGAGTCATCTGAGTCCAGTGGCCAGATTACTGAATCAACATTACTGGAGATGGCTTTGGATGTGAGGAAATCAAGGTTAAGTGACAAACCCAAGGTTACCTAGCTAATAAGTATCAAGTGTCTGAGGCCTAATTCAATCTCTGGTCCTCCAAGGCCTATGTCTTATTCACTGCATCGCCTAGCTGATGCATATTAAATATTTAATAAATACTTGCTTTCTTATTCTCCCCTCCCCCAGAGCTTAGAACTTAGTTGGGAAAGATGACAAGTACTTCAATCAAATGCATTTTCACTTATTCCCTCTGCAAAAATTCATGTCTGAATGACAAAAAAATTGTTTTGGTATGTATTTTGATTCATTCTGTCCATTGCAAAGGCTGCAATTCATTCATGACTTTCTATTCCAGTATTTTTATTCAATGTGTCACCCAAAGAAAAATTATTTGAGACAGGAGACCTATCCCTCTAGGTCTTATAAATATGCTATTGCTACCAAATAACCTTCAGGCCATCCAACTATTCTTCTTTCCTCACACTTCATGCCATATCTAATTTCTATGTATATTACCAAACTTTGACACCTTTTATGCAAAAATTTTGCCATCTTTCCTACACTTCCTTTCCTTTAGTTTATTCTCCAATTTGTAATATGATTTCTGAACTCATTCCAGAATTGAACATATTTTTCCAAGATTACCAATGATCTCTTAATTGCTGATTTATATGATCATTTTTAGTCCTTATCCATTTTTATTTCCCTGAGACATTGAGTATTAATAACTCTCTTGTTCCACATTTCTATTATTTCTCTCAGATCCTCTCTGTTCCCTTGGTTTTCATGAGAATATTCTTTCTTGGTTCTCCTTTTACTTGTCTTATTACTTTTCTTTTATCATATTCTTTACTGAATCAATCTTTACAAAAACCAAGAGACAAAGTAATGAGTCAGACCTTATTTCAATGACTGACCTTGTTACTATGATTAAGTCACTTAACCTCTCAGTACCCTCTAGTAATTTTCTAAGGCAAGTTTCAGCTCAAGAGTTTTCTCATCAGGAATATATCAATTAAACCACATATCTTGCTAAAAAAAATTGAAAAATGCCCTTTACTGAAACATCATTCATATCTTCCCCCTAACTCTAGTTGTTCTTTGATACTATCCTAATCCCTTGATTTTTTTCTATACTCTCTCTCAGTGATCTCATCAGCTCCCATGAATTCAATTATCAGTTATATGAAGATTTTCCAAATCCATTTATCTATTCCCTAAACTTTCTCCTGACTCTCAGAGCTATCTTAACAGTTGGAAATATTCAACTGTTTGTTCCATAAGCAGCTCAATCCCAACATGTACAAACTGTAAATCATTCTTCATCACCCCAATTCCATCTGTATTTCAAACTTTCCAAATTTCTGTTAAAGGGTATTATCAGTTTTCTAGATACTCAAATTCACACTCAATTCTTATTTTTTCTTATCATTACCCCCACCCCATTGTAATAAGTTTCTCTTTTTTGTAATAGCTAAAAAATTGATTTTTCATGTCCTAGATGCTCTACCCAATTATTTCAACTTCAACATATTCTTTTATGGTACATTGGATTTTGAGGAGTTGAGTCCAAATGTAGCCCTGTTGTCATTAATGATAAAACTAAATAACTTTAGAAACATTGGCATATTAGTTCAAATTCATATCTCTTTGATGTTCTATTTTTCAAAAACTCATGATCAAATAAAAACAGATGATAAAGTTGTGATAGTTCTATCACAGAATAGTAAGTATTTTAGATGTTTATAGAATGAAAAAACTTGTTAAAATGTATGAGAAAAGGGCTGTGGTAGGGTCTTTAAGGGAAAGTATAATCTGTATCCTTGGTGTCAAGTTCAAGTAGAAATGTAGACTACTAAACCAAACAAAAGGTTCCTGAGAATGTATACACTGCCTTGGAAAACTACATATAAACATATAAATCCAAACTACATGTATCTATGTCATATTTCATTTTGATTAATTTTGTTAACTATTTCTTGATTATATTTTAATATAGCTTTCACCCCACTTGAATGTGCTATGGACTGAAATGTGCTTGGCAAGTGCTTGACATCTTTGCTATATAGATGGAAGAATCAGAAGTAGACACAGTGAGAGGCATGAAAACTCCCTCAGAGATAGAAATTAATCGGGCATTTTTCAGTAAACCATCATAGGTGTAATGAAGAATACAAAATATATTGAGAAGTATAATGAAATTATAGCATGAAAAATCAACAAGCTTAGACTTGTATCATTGACCCTAAAACCTTAATATCATTGCTAGATTTATCTTGTTCATCTACTGCTTTTCATCTCTGCTCTTTACTTATTGTGCTTTTAGTCACCACTATTTCTTAATTTCCTTGTTTTATTGCTTTTCTACTCATTGGAATATCCCAGTTCTTTCTTCAATTCTTATTTTAGGCTACAGTCTATTATTATTGATATAGAATCTCAACACAAAATCCTTCTTTTTCTTCCATTCATGAAACATTTAAAATCCAATTCCTTAATCATTTGATGCCCAAGCACACAGCTCCTTAATTCTTTTTCCTTCTCACAATATGCATCTGTCTCTTTTCTGGTGCCTAATATTATATTATTCACAACCAGCAAACTCCTGTATTAAACACAATTCTCTATTCATTGGCACTTTTGTACATTTACAGGACAATGATAATTGATATTCATTGAAGCATTGAAAGATCCTGAAATTCCTTCTGAGTCACTGAAGAAAAATAATTTACTTCAGTTTACTTTCACTATTCAATGCACTTTGTTGAACTCTAATTCTTTTAAAATTAGTTGTCCATATATGGCACATATGGTATCTTTATTAAAGTTCTTCAACACTTTGATGGATCTATGGTCCCATCAACCTAGGTACTCCCTCCAATGGTGAAGATAATAATTCCTACAAGCTGTCACACCCTGTGCAAACTGTTCAGATTCTGCGTAATCTACATAGAGGATTTACTACTGACATTGCTTTACAGAAATTTGTGTCACTCCAGTGTGTAGTTTATCCATCTGTTGTCCTTGCTCTCACAAATCAACATATCCTGCCATGGCCTTTCTTCTGAACTTCAGAACCACATCATCAAATTGCCTATTGTCAATTTAAATTGTATGTCCCAAGGAGATCTCAAAATTAGCCTGTCCAAAATAGAATTCATTCTCTTTCTGCTTTCTATTGAATTTTTCTATCTCTTTTTAGGGTATCAAAATCTATTCATTCTATCGTGCTGGTAATTTGAGCATTCTTCTTAACTCACTCTTCCTTATTCCATTTATTTATTCAATTGTCATATCTTGTCAAAGTGATTTTCCTTTAGCAGAGATCTAGCCATACCATTTCCTTATTCAAAAAATTCCAGTGGTTCCCTGTTGTCTCTAGGATAAGCTATTGTCTTTTAAAGCCTTTCATAGCTTAGTCTCAAACTATCTTTGGGAGTTCATTATATAGTCTGACCTTTTCCTCATTTTCCAGAATGCTACTTCCTAACATATTGCCTAACTCTTGCCAGAATTTCAAATTCATGCTATCTTCACCAATACTTCACAAAATACCACACATTTTTCTATATATAATTTGTAATACAAGCACAATTTTCTAACCTAGTCTTCTCCTGATGTCCTCAAGTGTTAGAGCATTTCCTCTTTAACAATAACATTTAATTTTCATATTTATTTTGCATATGTTTTCTGTATTTTATGTATATAAATTGCTGTCAATCAATCAGTAAATAAGCATTTATAAAGCTCCTGCTATACACTAGGCCCTATGCTAAACATGAGGGATACAAAGAAAAGCAAAAGACAATCCCTAATCATTCATGGAATCTCTTGTCAATAGTCATTGCTACAATTCATTTGTATTTACTGTGGTTCTTTGAATTTCCCCTAAAAGAATTGCAGTTTCTGTTATTCAGAAAATATGATATTCCAAGTTTCTTAATTGTGTAGAATCTTAGGAAGAATACTGATAGTAAAAATGAATTTTTGTCACAAGGAGAATGCTGCATGGAGAATTCATTAAGAGGATTAGAAAATTTCCCAGATATAATAGTTATTTCTATAAGCCTTTAGCCTCTACATTTTGGTTTGTTTTTAAGTCAAATATTCTTTTCTAGGCTATCCTTTGAGATGAAACTACTTAAAAATGTTTTGAGTTAAATTTAGAAGAACTTACTTTTTTTTAAAACTAATTACCTCATCCACAAAAAATTTTACTAGTTACTTAGTTACCTCCACAGTAACCATTTTTCTTGTATTCATCATGAACAAGGCAAGATGATCAGGTATCCCTTGAAATTATATATTTCATTACTTTTGGACACAGGACAAAACCACCTCCTTAAATTTCCCTCTGCAAGAAGAATCTGCTTTTTTGGTTCAACTTCAATTTTCCTGAATCTTATGGCTTAATTTTTAGTAATAGGAATATTGATGTGATTCAGTTTATCCATGGTTTGGTGATTCATTGGTCATTATTGCTTATGGATCTCAAATGAGTGCTAAATATAAATAGCTATGAAATAAACAAAAATTGTGAAACATTATATTCTGCTGTATTTTTCATCACTCTTCCACTCCCACTGTAGAAGTAGAATCAACTATTTTATGTTTTTGTTTCATGGATTATTGTGGGTTTTGTGTCTATAAATAAATCTTTTCAACTGACCGCATTCGATAGCATGTCATTGTCTGCTACCATACATACTGCTACTTCTAATTCTATGCAAGTAGTTTTCCATTGTGCATGATGAGTCATTTCTGCTGCGATTACCTAACAGCAGAATGAGGGTACCATCTGTTTTTTTTCTTATTCTGAAAGAAATTGGAGATTTTTTTAATAGTATTCACTATGTGCTAATTGACCCAAAATAAGCAATACTACTAGCTCTAAGAGATTGACAAAAGATGCTAGCATTGAATATACAACTATAAATTACACTGAATATTCAACTTTATTTCATTTACTCTATCAATACATTTTATATTTCATAAAAAGAAATAGATTTACATGTACAGGTGAGCATATGTGTCTAGTAGAAAAATAAGAAAACATCAAACTTTTTTTAATCCTCAAATCTGGATGAAAATTAAAATGTTTCCTTACTTTGTATAAGAATGGTAATAATAAAGTCTAAGAAAGGATGTTTAAAAATCTTTTCTTTTAAAGTCTGACTAAAAATTTGGATAAGCTACTATGCAGGGATGAAAATATGATGATTATGAACCATAAAATGATATCCAATGCCTTCTATAAATTATGTATAGAAAAGGCATATTTACTAGTGCTGCTAATATTGCAGAACATCCCTGAATGAGCAGTGCCTTCTGAATGCCTCATGTTCTTTTCTGATGAATTATGCAGAGAGTTCCAATATCAGAACAGTTCTAGGGGCCTGAAGTTCATGTCCACAAGTGTATTAGTGACTCATTCAGAAACTGCAGACAGATATATCTTTTTCTCCTCTGTATATGCCAGTCAACTTTTTGTGTTTAATAAATGTCATCAATATATGAATGAATAAATTGAAAAGCCTCTACTAGGAAAAAAATGATTTTTGTTTAAAAACTGTATCCATATTTCAAGGACACAGCTGGGTAAAATTTCAGAGTGTTGTGCAAGAGTTATGCCTGCAAATCTCATTAACAGTAATGGAATTTGTGGATATAACAACCAAGCACATTGATTTGAACATTTCCCCTAACATGTACATTTTATTTTTAGAAAAGCATTTCCTTTACAAAAGATAGAGTTAGAAAACTTTGTATTTCGAAATCATGCCTTGTCATCTTTTTGGAAAACCTAATCACAAAAATATTTGATGAAGATTCTCATTAAGAAACATCATATAAATAATAATGATAATGCAAATAATATAGAAGATTCTTTTCCCAAAAGATTGCATTATTTAGAAGCAAATCTATAAACATTATTTTTAGAAACATTGCATTCCTATATTATATGACTAATTTAAAATGTGATGGAAGAATGAGGGAAAAACAATTTTACAATTTTAATGTTAGTAAATAAATAAAAAGAAACCAAATCCCTGAATGTTACTAGGTTATTGCTATCTCAAGTAAATTCTAGAAATATATTTAGACAAATGTGTTCTAAATTCCAAATTCTAGTGTGTTACATCCATAATTCCTAACCATTCTGATTTCACAGAGAATAAAGCTCTCAATGAGACACCAATGAGTTGTTAGAGAATGGAAAGCTGGGGAATGAGAAAAGCATGGAGGAGAAGGTATGAATCATCAGACAGTTTAAGAATCATACTGTATCTTCCTATGAACTCTACTCCTCAAAATGGAGCCACTCCTTTTATCAGATCAGCAATCATCTCAGTTTCTACACTTAGCTATTTTTAATTCATCTCTTAAAAAACCCAAAGTGGGTTTCTGATCCTTTTTATTGGAGTGTTCCTGCTAAAGCTCCAGGGTCCTCAGGGGAGTGGAGGTAAGAGCCTCTTAATTGCATAAAAATCAAGGAAAGCCCTCTCCATAGTATCTATCCTAACCAGAGCCATAGTCATTGTTACTAGGAACCAATAAAATGACCACAGATTGTTCTAACCTGGCAGCTGGGAAGTAATGGGAAGAGACATTTATTAAATTGTCTTTTATGGCATTTTTCACATTCAGCATTGGCCTTTAGTAACTTTAAAATTTCATAGAAATAAATTAATCTTTTTGTTTGGTGTTTTCCACCTTCTCCTAATTACTACTGCAAAACAAGTCATTAAGAACATTGAAATAAATCTCTCCCAAAGATTATAGTAACAATGATCTCAAAGCAAAGTACTTGAGAATGATATTACAGTAGCAAGTTTTAAATGAAGGTATTTTTAGTAGCATTCATCTTTAATTATATTTGATTTTGCACTTCCCTATCTTTATTCTAAATAGTAGCATATTAAATTTGAGATCCTGAGTAAACATGACTATAGAATAAGTGCTGAATCAAATTAAATATCATTTATTACACATATTTTCAATAAACACTTCATTTTGTGAGGTGAAACTTACACACAAAAAAAAAAACCTAAATGACATAGGTCCTGCCTTCTAGGAGCTTACATTCTATTAAGAAGGGGGGAGAATAAGAAATATATACAAATAATTATAATCTTGTTCCAAGTTGTATTATTGGTACATTGAGTACATAAAGGAAGTCAAACAAATCTGAATGATTAAGAATAAGTGGGAACTACTTGCCCTGGGGCAATGAGAGAAAAGTTTCCATAGATAAGGTTGTCTCTGCTGAATCTTGAAAGAGAAGTCAATTGGCAAAAAAGGAGAAAGGAGGTAGAGAGTAATTTTTCTCTGCAACAAGTAGGAGTATATATATATATATATGTATATATATACATATATATATATACAGGAACAGAGTTAGAAGAAAAAAGAAGGAAAAAAGAAAGAAAAAATTATGAAAAATTTAGTTGGAGTATAGTTTGAGCAAAGGGGAGTGCTGTGAAGTCAATCAATAAACATCTATTAAGTGCCTATTGCCAGGTACTGTGCTATGTAGTAAAGCAGGGATGGGAACCTGAAGTTGCCAAAACAAACACAGGTGGGGACTTAAAATTCAATAAATCTAGGAGCTTTTTAGAGATGAATTAATTAGATGTTTGACTAAATATAGGTCAGTAGTGATGATATAAATATCCAAATGCTCCTTGACAGAAAAAAGGTTTGTGCTAGAGGAAACGAAGGAAATAATTCATTATAGTCCTCAATGAATTTACAAAGAAAGTTATGATAAATAGGAATAATTAATAGGATAAAAAGGAAATAATTAACAGAAGGAAGATGCTAGAATGAAGAGGAATTAGAGATTTCCAGTAAAAGAAGGGATTTTAAGTCAAAGAAGTCAGCAGTCAAAACAGAGGAGGGAAAGCATTCCAGGAATGGGGAACAGCCAGAGAAAATGCCTGCATCTAAGACATAGAGTATCTTGTTCATGGAACAGAGAGGAGATGAGACCACAAAGTCAGTAGTAAAGGATAAGATGATTAGGAATATGTGGTGGTTACAGGGGCACTAAGTTGGAAAGGCCTTTGAAATCCAGACAGGGGAGCTTTGTATTTGCTTCAAGAGAAAATAGGGAGTTATTGAAGTTTATTATTCAACAATCAAACCTGAACTTTGGGAAAATTAGTAAGTTACAAGTTGAGAACCTCAATTGATGGAATTGGGGAGATGAGTGCTGAGATAATGGTGATTTTCCTTTATTCTCAAAGAAGACCATGATGTCAGGGATCCGATTCCATGACATGTGCATGAATTGTATTTGAGTGAAGGGGGAGCAGAAGAACTATGGGTAGAGAGAGTTGTGTTGGAAACAAATGTTGCAATTTTTCTACACTGTTAAATTGTCTTTTAGAAACCCTCTCTGATATCACTAGGTCTGGACTTGGTGGATGGTCAAGTGTATGACCCTGTCATGCCATGTTAGCAAGCACAGTAGATGCCATTCATACCCAGAACACAGCAAACTACTCATGTGCAGGAAAATGTTACTATACACCAGGTGTTAATTAAGCTCTGCCCTTGGATTAAGCACATTAGACTCAACCATTCCTGAAATGCTGCCCATTCTACCCATCACAGAAATTTATTTAAGCAAGTTTCTGCCCTGGGCTTACTCTTTTTTTCCCCTACTGTCTTAGCTGGACAGCTGTTACATGACATTTTACCCTTTTCGTTTCTGCAGGTTGGATCAACATAGATCCAGCCTCAAGGGGCTGGCTGGATCTATGTTAAGCTAAGCCCAGTCATTGTCTCATAGCTATTTCCTTTCCCCTTTCCTTTTCCCCCTATCTTAACTTGATTATCCTCTTTTCTATTCTTCCTCAATTGTCTTTTCTTTGCTTAACTTTATTATCTTATTAGAAATTCTTGTTAAGTACCTAAACTTGATTCTCATAAGACCACTCTCCTTCACTAGGGAGAGTCTCTTTTCCTTTAGCTTACAGCAGTACTGAAATTTACTAACTTTCTGCTTCTCCAAAGAACCTAACTTGTGAATGTTTGTAGTAGCTTTTGTGCAACCTTTGAATTAAAGTCTAAGTCTTTCTTACTTCCTTGAGTCATAGACAATGGTGATTTCATCACCCAAAGGAGGTACAGTTGCCCTCTCTCAGGTAACAGTGGGATACTGTGAAAAATCACCAGTTGCAGTGGGAGACCTGGTCTTTTAAAAATTAGGTCTTTCTCAGGTCACAGTTTGATTGAAGAAATGGCTTTTAAGTCATTAAGGTTAGATAAGAGAGAGATGAAAATAAAAGGATTAGGGAGAAAAAAATTTAGGATAAATAACATGAGAAATTGGTTAGAAAATCAATTAAGAAAGAGTAAGAAGATTGCTTTGAATATAAGAAAAGATGGAAGATTGTGGTTGTTTCATTTCTAAGTGATTTATAACAAGGATTTTTTTCACATATGAATTCAACTATTTGTCCACTAAAAGTCCTTCTATCTCTTAAATATAATAATCTGTGATCATTTCAGTGGATTGAGAAAAGGACTGTTCATGAATTTACCTTTCAGCATCACATTTGGGGAAATATTTCTAGTGTAAATGGTAATTCCAAACTTGTTTTAGGATTGCATCATCATTTATTCTTGATTTTTTTTTTAGTTTTAGATTTAGAAACTCTGTTAAGTTATAGAGGAGGAGAAACTCTGATAAGTTATAAAGAAGCGAAAACATACAAGACAATTAGGAAAAAATAAAACCTGGAAAATTGCAGATAAATAGAAACTCCCAGTGTGCTATTTTTATCTACAGTTATAATCATTATTAGCAAATATTTACTTAGTATTCTCTGCACTCATAATGATTAGCATCAGTGGTTATTATCTAGATGCCCATTGGTAAACTAGTTTTCTTGGAATCATTTTCATTGCTATATAAACTTCCTTCCATGTACTTCAGAGCTGTAATGTTACACTGCAACAAGTATAATAAATGATGGTTTCAATATAGTATAAATTTGTTGAACTTCAACTACCACTGAACTATTCCCCAAACTTCCAGTTATACTTATTTAAGATAATTATTTTTTTTTTTGCTTCTGAATTTTGAGATCAGTACTAGCAGGTTTGTGCAGTGACTTTCATTTTTGTCTTTGTATCTCCAGTTCTTAGATCAGTGGCTAGCACGCATAAGCACATGTTTAATAAATGTTTGTTGACTGGAACTGAATGACCTGAGAAATATGTGTGTGTGTTTATATTTATTTAAGCTGCTCAGCCCTTAGATTTTCTATCTGCTGGTTCTTGGTAATGTACATTCTTCTTATGCTTTCTGAGCATGAAATCTGCTGAGTTTTCAATTTGTTTTTTAGTTCAATCTGTCAATAGTCACACACAGCTATACAGTCTAGTAAATATCCTAGTTGTTCTAGTTTCCTCCATTAATTTCCACAATGGTATTATCAGTCTGCATATACATTAAACTTTATCAATGGAGCCTGTGGCAAACAACATTTACTTAACATATTTATTTCAAAGGGAGAGAAGAAGAAATGTCTATACATGCCATTTTCCCTCTGTTAGACACTAATTTACCTGAAACTTTTCTACCTTTCTCAAAATCTGAATCTTGCTTTCAACTATTGGGAATAACAGGTTCAGTTAAAGATATTTTAAACCTAATAATATGATATTTAACTTGTTAATATCAGTCTGTTTTTGACTTGGAAAAAATAATTCATCTAATCCAAGCAGAGAAAAATGAGAGAAACTCATTGTGTGTGTGTGTGTGTGTGTGTGTGTGTGTGTGTGTGTGAGTGTATGTGAGTGTGTGATATGTTTTGTGTTTTTTTCTTATGCATAGGTACTTATTTGTTTTGGAATTTTTGAGAATAAAGGCTAAGTATTTGACATGAATTTGACCAATTTATAATATATTTTAAGTAGTTTCACTGTCTCCAATAATTTTATGTTTTACTGCATATTAACTGTTAGGAAATACAACTATAAGATCCATAAAGTTGGTGAAAATATATTCTTGCATTTGTTTCTCCCACAAAGTTCCTAGAATAGATATTTAGTTTGTTTGCTTTTAAACTAAACTGCCATAGAATCAACAAAGTAGAATTAATATCATCTCTGCAAGCACAAGTTTTCTCTTTCAAAGCATATATTTGTGAATTTTAGATAACACAAATAAGATTTTCCTGAGAAATCACTTGAAAAAAATACATTTATTAATGACCTCCTATGGCCATTATATCAGGCCATGAGAACACACAAAAAAAATAAAAACGAAATGGTTTCTACCTTCAAAGGGTTTAAATTTTTGACAAAGCCCCAATGTTATGCTTCAAAATATGAAACAATTAAATCTATTAAAAATACATCTGATAGCAGAAAATTTGGCTTAGATATATTAATAGTTCTTTCATTCAGTGAAATATGACAGATGTAGTGACATTTCACTTAAATCTGTTTTTAAAATACCAAAGAAATACCTACTAAAACAGCTTTTACTTGTTGGCATGTTATTATAAGGTGGAAGTTTTGCCATACATGGAACTTATGGTCCATCTAAATGACTTTTCAGTCTTGTATAAATGTTATCATTAACAAATTTAAAAGTCAGTTAACAAACGTGACTATATAATAGTATAATTAAGACAGAAACTTTACCTTGGTAAAGTAATTTATCTCTTATCATTTCTCTTCTATCTTCCTAGAATTAAGAATTTGAAGGGACTTCAGAAATAAACAATTAGAACAAACATAAAGACAAAGAATATATAAGTAGTAAAAAAAATTCAGCTAACAATCAAATGTAAATCCTTCTATTCTAAGAATAGTACTCTTCCCATTATATTATGATATATCTCAAAAGAATTGATTTTTTTAAAAATACATCTTTTTTCCCTCAATCAATAACCCTTTCTCCTTGGACCTCAATTAATATTTTGCTTGCAGGACTCATACACTCAGCATTATTTTGCATTACATCTCCATGTCTATATGAAATTTTCTCCTATTAGACTATAAGTTTCATGAGAACAAGGATTTTGCCTTAGGTAAACTGGGTTCAAATCCAGTTTACTTTCTAGTTGTGGGACCTTGAGCTAGTCACTCCACCCTAATTGCCTCACATACAGGGCCATCTCCAGTCATCCATTCATATCTGATCATTGAATTCAGATGGCTCTAGAGGAGAAATTGAGGAGAAAATGCAGCACTCCCTCACTCAAATTCAATTCATGTGCTTGTCATAGCATCACTTCTCATGGCACCACCATCCACCTATCTATGGTCTTCTTCAAGAATGACAGAAAAAGGGGAAGGAGCCAAGATGGCAGCAGGAGAAGAGCCTCTTCTAGGTGCTCTGTCCAAAATATTTCAAAATTCTTAAAACTATGGCTCTAAATTTTCGAGAGACAGAACACACAGAAAGATCCAGTGAGGCAACCCTCCAGCCCAAGGTAACCTGGAGAATAGTGGGAAAACTCTGTTCCACAGGGTTAGAGGGGCAGCCTACCCGAGTGAAGAAACTTCAGCCTCCCAGGAACAGCCCCAGGGAACCTGGGAGCCATGGCAGCAGAAGTAGTTTCCTGACCTGCACTCCAGGGAGCACAAAGCATAATTTGGAAGATTAAAGGGAGACCTCTGCCAGAGTGAGCAGGAAGCCCAAGCCCTCAGCTGTCACAACACTCAGCACAGTTGTGGTACTCAGTGCCCCAGATCCAGGAAACAGAAGCAGACCGGAGTGGGCAAGCAAGAACCTCTAGACAGCTGTTCCCTGAATGCTCAGCCCACCAAAGGTAAGGGAGTAGAGGGAGATTTCTAAGGTCTGTTCTCTGGAACAGGAGTCTGGGGCTCTGACCACATTCACATCCAGATTGCAGTCTAGGAACCCCATAGAACAGGGACCCCCTCCTCAGCCCTGTGGCAGAAGGGTGGGCTTGTGGTCATTCACAGACCAGGAGAGCAGTCAGAGTCTCACACACTGAGGTCCTTGTGGGGGTATACCAATAAAACTCAAAAGCTCAGGAAGCACCCCAAAACCAGGCACAGGCTGGGGAAATGATTAAACAGGAAAAAAAGGAACCTGATCATTGAAAAATACTTTGTCTATGATCCCAAGAAATATCAAAATACTCAATCTGAAGATGAGGAAATACAAGCTTCTGCATCTAAAGATTTAAAGAAAAATAGAAGTTGGGCTCAGGGTATGACAGAGCTCAAAAAATATTTTGAAAATCAAGTAAGGGAGATAGAAGAAAAATTGGGAAAGGAATGAGAGAGATGCAGGAAAAACATGAAAATGAAGTCAGCAGCTTAGTCAAGGAGATCCAAAATATGCTGAAGAAAATAACATGTTAAAAACCAGCATAGGTCAAATGGATGAAACAATTCAAAAAGTTATTGAATGCTTTAAAAAGCAGAATGGGTCAGATGGAAAAGGAGATAAGAAAGCTCTCTGAGGAAAACAAATCCTTCAGATCTAGAATGGAGTTCAACAACAAAAGAATGAAAAATTAGAAGAAAATGTGAAACATCTCATTGAAAAAAACAACTTATCTGGAAAACTGATTCAGGAAAGATAATTTAAGAATTATTGGGATACCTGAAAGTCATAATAAGGAAAAGAGCTTTGACATCATTTTTAAAGAATTCCTACAGGAAAATTGTCCTGATAACCTAGAAGCAGAGAGCAAAATAGAAATTGAGAGAATCCACCAATCTCCCCTGGAAAGAGATACCAAAAAAAAAAAAAAGAACAACCCCCAGGATATTATAGCCAAGTTCCAGAACTCCTAAGTCAAAGAGAAAATATTACAAGCAGCCATAAAGACACAATTCAGTTATTGTGGAGCTGCAGTCAGGATCACACAGGACTTAGCAGCAACTACATTAAGGGCTTGTAGGGCTTGAAATATAATATTCTTGAAGGCAAAAGAGCTTGGAATGCAACTGAGAATCAACTACATAGCAAAACTGAACATCCTCTTCCAGGGGGAAAAGATGGACTTTCAATGAAACAGGGAAATTTCAAATGTTCTTGTTAAAATGACTAGAGCTAAACAGAAAGTTTGACCTTTTAATAGAGCAGGTAGAAGGAGCTTTTATAGATGAAACACAGGAGAGAACTGAATTTGAAGATATAATATATTGTAAAAATGGAGTCAATGGCTAAAAGGGAAATGTACAGGGAGTAAGAGAAAGGAGAGGTGGAATTGGCTAAGATATTTCATATAAAAGATTTTTTTGCAACTAAAAAAAATAACAGACAAATAACAGCTTAATAGATGTTAAATTAAAATCTTGAACTGAATTCTAATTTCAAAAAGAAGCAAGACAAACTCAATTTGTTATCTTTGAAAGTAAAAGTCACAGGTAAGAAGTAGAAGTCAGTCATATAGTAGAGAGGACTTTGGACCTGAACCCCAGAAAAGTCTGCATATAAATCTTCCTTCTTTTACTTAATTCACTCAGTGACATAACTTATGCAAAGTGCTTTGTAATCTTTAAATTGTTAGATAAATACTTCAAAAAGATTACTGTAGAAGGAAGATTTTTATCATGAAAACTGTCAAGTTATTAAAGAAAGATAACAGGAGATAATAGAATTTCATGTTAGAGAGAACTTTAACAAATAAATGATTCAGGTTTTTATTTTTTTAATAATTTATTGGTTTTCAATTATATAAATAACAGTTTCTATCTATCATTTTTATAAGATTTTAAATTTTACAATTTCCCTCCACCTCCTCCTATCCCCCCACAGAAGGCAGTCTGATATGATAATCTTTACATGCTTCCATGCTATACATCGACTGAACTTGAATGTGTTGAGAGAAAAATCATATCCTTGAGGAGAAAATAAAATATTGGAGATAGCAAAATTATGTGGTACATAAGATACTTTAAAAAAATTCAAGGTAATAGACTTCGGTCTTTGTTTAAACTCCATAGTTCTTTCTCTGGATAGAGATGGTTATTCTCCATCACAGGTACTCTAAAATTGTCCCTGATTATTGCATTGATGAAATGAGGAAGTCTATTAAGGTTTATTATCACCCCCATGTTGCTATTACAGTGTACAATGTTCTTCTGGTTCTGCTCATCTTACTCAACATTAGTTCTTGCAAATCTTTCCAGGCTTCCCTGAAATCCCAGCCCTCCTATTTTCTAATAGAACAATCCATAACATACATATACCATAATTTGTTTGATTCAGGAGTTTTAAACCTGGCGTCCATGCACCTCCAAGGTTCAACAGATTTCATGGGATCTCTGAACTTTGAAGGGAAAAAATAAATGTTACTTTTAATTAATTTTTACTTTTTACTTTAATTTTACTTTAATTTATTCATTTATTTAAAAACATTATCTTTAGAAGAGATCCATAGGCCTCACCAAACTGCCAAAGGAAGGGATAATCCAAAAACAAATGTTAAGAAGTACTTATTTAAACCAATCTTCCCATTTTATAGATGAGGAAACTGAGAACCAGAAATAAATCTTTGCCTAAAGTCCTACAGCTAGAAAGTAAAGATGGGATGATCAGATGTATCTTTTTTATGAATTTAAAATTCAAAAAAGAATTAATATTATTTCCTATAAGACTATTCATCAGAATTAATATGAATTTAGCATAACCAGTCAAGATTTCTTTTGTCTTTCTGCTCCAACTTATCTTCTGATACCAAAGGAGGCAGTGTAGTTCAGTGAAAAGGGCACTGAATTTGGAATCAATGGGTCTCTTTTTTGAACTATTTTTTTTGCCACTTGCCATTTATGTGATCTTGGGCAAATCATTTAATTTTCTAGACTTCATTTTCCTCACCTATAGAATATGGAAATTGTATTAAATGGCCTCTAGACCATTTCAAACATGAAGAAAATGAGAACCAAGATAGGGAAATGACTCCAAAAAAGATATGTTTGCATTGCTTAAACTTGGACTCAAAACAGAGATATTCTGGCTTCATTTAGTATTCTTCCAAGCAACAACAGGATGACTCTCTTAATATGGAGAAAATAATTCTTGAGTAAAGAAATTTTAGAGATAAGTAAGTTTGCAAACAACTTCACTTGCCTTAATGTCCATGCATCTATGCAATGGGAAAATCATACTGACATAAGATGTTGGTACAAAGTCTTATATGAATGTAAACCATTATACACAAACTTGTGTTTGAATCCTAATCTTATGTTTTGTAACCACCCCCTTCCTGCCTCCACTACCCCCCCATTTTCAGAAAAACTTCTCAAAAGAGGAGCCTGTACTGCTATCTCTATTTATTCACTACTCTTTCTTATCTTTTATTATTGTGGGAGAGGGAATTGCCAAACTTGTAATTTTATTTTCTTAGGAAACCATTTAAGTTGACAACTGCTGAATAATTTACTATATACTTTTAGAGAACTGTCTGGACAGAGAGGTTACATGATCTGTTCAGGTTCATACAATTTGTATGCTTCATGAATAGGATTAGAACTCAGACCCTCCTGACATTAAGAGCAATTCTCTATCTACTCAAACTACCCCTCCTTCAATCATATACAAGTAGAAAGCTACAGCTAGAAGAAACTTTGTAGGTAATCTAATTGCTGCCTTCATATTTAAGTCAAATAAGATTGAAAAGTAAAATAACTAACCAAGAGAATAATATACACATTAACAACAACATTGTGAGATGATCAACCTGATGGAAGCAGCTCCTCTCAGCAGTTCAGAGAGTATGGACAACTATATAAGATCAAACAGGATATGGACAATGTTATCTCATCCAGAGGAAGAAAAACAAAAACAAACAAACAAAAAAAAACAACCCTTCAGAATCTGATGAACACTATAAAAATTATCTTTTATGTATCTCTTTCACTTAATACTCCTCATACCGAAGATGAGTGAATCTGTAAACATGTTAATCAGAAATATGTATGTACAATGCTAACCTGATGTTTGCCACTGAGGGGAGAGTGGTAGGAAGGGAGGGTGGAAGAAAATTCTGTAACTTAAAAATATTCATGTGCATATGGATGAAAAAATAAACAATTTTTTTAAAAAAAAGGAAAGAAAAATAACCATCTCAAGAAAATATATAATTAATGTTTATATAGCACTTACTATGTGACATACTCTTTACTAAAAATTTTGCCAGTATTATTATCTCATTTAATCCTCATAACAATACTGAGATGTAGCTATCCTTATTATCCCCAAACAGGTGAGGAAATTAAGGTGAAATGGAATCAAGTAACAGCTAATAAAGCTCTGAGGTCTGATTTGAATTCAGGTCTTCCTGATTTGAGGAGCTCTATTGTGCCAAACAGCTACATCTTTTAAGAAGATTTCAAAGGCCATCTAAACTAAAGCATATCTGTGTACTATAGGAAAAAGAACATTGACTTTGTAGTCAGAATAACTGGTTTTGAATTATAGCTCTGCTTCTGATAACTTAACCTTTCTGGGCATAGTTTTCTTCACCTAGAATTTCAGCTCGAAATCTATAATGCTATTACTTCTCTTCCATTTCTGACAGTTCTAATTGTTAAGATTTGTCTTTCTCTAAAACAGAAATCTATCACAATTTCTACCCATTGGCCCTGTGGGGCCAAGAATTATAACCCCAAACTATAAGACAACTTGAATTCTGCTGTATAAAGAATTAAGATTATTTTAAAACCCTATATTCCCTGCATACTTTAATTCCACATACCACATTCTACCCTCCAACAACCATTTCATGAGTAAAGGCAAACTAAATATAAATGAAGAAATAGCTGCTGACCTGTTAGAGGCTCTGAATAGTTTTGCATAAATATTTAAGATAAAATCTAATATTATTTTAATAAAAATATGTAGCTTATAGTTTGAGACATTTTAAAGTCAATTTTATTTTCACACCTACATTTTCTTCCTCTCACTTCCCCTCCTTATTAAGAAAGCAAGAAAAACAAAAGCCTTGCTACATTTGTATTCAAAAGCAAAAAATAAATTTCCACATTGGTCATATCCAAAAATATATTCTAACCTGCATTATAATTCAGCACATTACTAGGAAAAAGTAGCATGCTCCATTAGGAATTATCTGGCAATGTAGTTGGTCATTGTATTGATCAGACTCCTGAAGTCTTTCATAGTTGGTTTTTGTATATATATCATTCTCTTGGTAAAACTGACTCTACTTTGTATCAGTTCACACAAATTTTCCCAGATTTCTCAGAAAACATCTCCTTTATCTTTTTATAGAGCAATATTATATTCCATAGCATTCATATACTACAACTTATTCATCCATTCCCTAATTACTGGACCCACTCTCAACTTACACTTCTTTGAAATCATAAAAAGAGCTAGTTGCTGCAAAATTTTACCATTATACTATTAAAAAAAACATGACTGGGGGTAGACCAACTTTCATACATGTAGAGTGGCACAAAGTGGTACATTTGTCACCAGTGATAGTTGTAATTTAAAAGACTGAATTTGAAGCAGAGTTTGAGGGGAAAGATGCCTAGAAGCAGTTCCTCTGAATCTTTTTTGCTGTTACCCCCACTCTTTCATAAACATAGCAAGACCTACAGACTATTATAAAGAGCTGTTCAAATGTTATCACTAAAAATGGTTTGAGGAAGACACATATTGTCAAACATATCACAGCCTCCAGGAAAATGCTAAAATATTCACAAGAGTTACTTACAAGGGTATCTCTTCCTCTCTACTTCCTCCCTCCCTTCAATATACCTTGACCAGAACTGATGTCTAGAGGCTTTTTTGCTGTTTTAATTTTGATTCTTTTATTTTTATTTAATATCCTCCTCAAATAGAAGCTTATTTAAACTGGAATTGCTGGGAATGACTTCTTTTAAAGAGAGAAATGCAATGCATATTGATGGGAAAACACCATGAGCAGTAGAAATTACCCTAAAGTATAAGGAAGGGCATCCAGTCATTGCTCAGAAATAAAAGAGAAATATTTCTTTCTTAGTTCCAAGTTTTATAAATAATCACCTTTCCCAAACATCAAACATTCCCAAACATCATTCCCAAATAGGAGAAAGGATAAAGTGAATCTTTGAGATCATGGTCCTTGACCTTAAAACAAAACAATGATGCAATTTTGAGGTATTTTGCTCCATAAATAAGATATGAATAATTAAGGAAACCTTTATAATCCTAAATCAGAAAGATTTCTGGAATATATATATATATATATATATATATATGTATATATATACATATATATATATATATATATTTATATACACATACACATCAATCTTGATAGAAAGAGGATGAAAGTACAAATGAATGAAGGCTTGTGTGGTCTAATTAGGTAGATGGGTGGTGTGAACTCCAAGAATAATATCTAGGGTTCATACTATAAGATATTAACATACCTCCTTACAACTTTCCAGTCATAATTCTTATCTCCTTTCCGTCAGTATTTTGGACTCTCCTCTGAGAAGCTGGATGTGATCAGTGATCTCTTACCTCATCCTGTTCTGAACTGGGCTCCCATTATGCTTCTCAGAAATCTCTAAACTATTTCTTTAAACTATCTCATTTCTTTTTTTTTCAGGTTTTTTTTTTGCAAGGCAATGGGGCTAAGTGGCTTTGAGGCTGGGTTTGAACTCAGGTCCTCCTGACTCCAGGGCCGGTGCTCTATCCATTGTACCACCGAGCCACCCCCTAAACTATTTCTAAACTCTTTCCCTATTAAAATTTAATATTTCTCTGTTGGTTTGAAACCATGCCCAAAAAAGCTATTGAACTGTGTATACCTTCCGACCCAGCAATAACTTTACTAGGTATGCATCCCAAAGAGATCATTATAAAGTGAAATGACCAACATGTACAAAATAGCAGCTCTTTTTATACTGGCAAAGAATTGGAAATAGGTGATCAATTGGAGAATCTGACAATATTAACTATATAAAACACATATATCTTAGATATATTTATATTCTTAACTGGTTATCCAAAATCACAAATAGGCATATTAACAGATGTTTTCATTAGAACTAATAATCTTGATTAGAAAACTTTTTTTTATTAATTCATGTGTAGTACTGCAAAAGTGAACTCTCTGCATGTGAGCATTATGAATTCTATCTCACACACACAAAAGGTAATTGAGTCAAAGGGAAATCCATTATCAACTGTTATTGAGGAGAAAAAGGACAAGTATTTCTCTGGCCTATTTACTCTTTTTCCTCCTTTTTTACATCTTCTCCTCTCTGTGAATCCCCTGCATTGTTACCTTAAAGACATCCTGCCATCACTATAAAGTATGTGCTCTCTTAGATGAGCAACAATTCTACCTCAATTAACAAATCCTTCGGGAAGGAATTCCTTTAAGTTATTGATGTTTAAAGAAACAAAGCAAGCATACAGCAACAGAGAAAAAAATTCTCCATGAACCACAAGAGATACCTGTGTTTTCAGCTTCACTGCAAAAAAAGGCCTTGGTACACAGTTTCATCTATCCCCAATGAGTCAAATGTAAAAAGATTAAACCCTAGACAAAGTAAAAAGATTGACTATTCTTTCTCTTACATCCCTTTGTTTTTCATTCTTACCCTTCCTCTTTCCCTTTACTCCCCTAACAATGTTGCTTCATCTCAATGTATAGTTTAATTTCTTTCTTTAAAAATTTTATATTTTTAATTGAATTATTATATTTTAAGTAAAATTGTTTCTATAGCATGATTTCAAACAAAAACTTGTAATGAAATTGTTTTAGCTCTAATAATTGGAATTAAAGTGTTAAATTTCCTGTGATGCTAAATGTTACTTGTATCTAGGATAAATTACAAACATTTGGTTTTGCTTTTTGTAGCCCTTTCATGATCTGGCTCCAGTTTACCTTTCCAGATTTGTTTAACATGAACCTTATTGACAAACAGTACATCCTGGATAAACAGGCCTTGTTGCTGCTGCCCAGTTTTGTCATTCTAGAATGTCTCGTTTCCTTCAGGATTCATTAGTTCTCTCTATCTACTAAATTTGTTATGTTGTTGGTCCTTCATTGTCAAAGAGGACCATAATATCAGGGATGTGATACCATGATATGCAAATGAATTGGTTTTAAGTGAGAGAGGGGTATTCAAAGTCACCAGTATCACTTTCTCTTCTGGAGATATCTGGACCCACAGACCACATACAGATCAGGGCAACTGAAGATGGCTCTGAATGGAGTGGAAGACCTTGGTCTTTTTAATTTAGGGTCTTTAACAGTTCTTATTTTGATAGAATGAATGTCCATTCAGTGATTAAAACTTGGCAAGAAAGAAATGATGAAGCAAAGAGTGGCTTCTTTAACCTGGTTAAAAAAATCAAAGATGGGGTGGCTAGGTGGCGCAGTGGATAGAGCACCGGCCTTGGGGTCAGGAGTACCTGGGTTCAAATCCAGTCACAGACACTTAATAATTGCCTAGCTGTGTGGCCTTGGGCAAGCCACTTAACCCCATTTGCCTTGCAAAAAAAAAAAACAAAGAGTCATATAAACATAGAGTCTTCATTTACTTTTTATTTTCTTCTTGTAGATGAAAATTCCTTTAGTGCAGGAACTGTTGAATTAGGGACTTTTTTACCTTTGTATCCCTAGCAGCTACTCACTGACTTGGACATCACCTGAAATCAGTTTAGACCATATTGGCCAGTATTAAAGACAATCATTTTAGATAGATCTCATTGTGACTGGACCTAGTTTTTTGTCCCTTCCTTGATGACTCTTCCAGCATTAAGAACCTACTTTTCTCAACTGTAACAGATCTGCCTGACTGATCTCCCTCCAAGAGACCTTTCCTTCCTTTCCCTCCCCTGAAGAGAACTCATGTTTTATCTCTAAAATGGTCCAAAAAGTCTAAGCACATTGGATTTTTTTTAGTATTGACCAATCATTCTTATCAGATCTTTCCATACTTTCTATTTCTATCTCTGAGCATGAATATCTTTTATTTTTAAGTTTTTGCAAGGCACAGGAGTTAAGTGGCTTGCCCAAGGCCACACAGCTAGGTAATTATTAAGTGTCTGAGGCTGGATTTGAACCCAGGTACTTCTGCCTCCAGGGCCGGTGCTCTATCCACTGTGCCACCTAGCCGCCCCCCAAGCATGAATTTCTAATGAAATATATTTTCTTCATTAAAATAAGTATTTGTGCAATGAAGAACAAAATTGTAATATTCTATATTAAAAAACACATTTGAATGCATAAATATACATTTATAAAGGACATTGTACAGTGTACTTATTATAAATTTAATATTCCCCACACAGTAGCATCATAATAAATGTTTAACCATCATCTCTCCAGAAATGATGTTTAACTTTTAATCTACTGTATTAACCTTTTCTTAAGCCTAGAAAATCCACAAAACAATATATTGAGGTCTGATGTGAAGAATTTTGTAAATATGAATTTCTTAATATTTAAAAAAATATTAAGATTGAAAATCTGACACTTCGGAAATAAGTTAGTTTGGTTCTGGCAACACCTATCTCCCTATCCCATGAACAGAATATAAACTCCTTGAGTGAGGTAATTGCTTTTCCTTTTTCAAATTTATATCCTAATGTCTAGAATAGTATCTAAGACATAGTAGGTGCTGAATAGATGCTTGTGAATTGAATTAGAATATTAATAAAGTTCTAATTTTATGTGTGATCCAAAATGCAAAAGTTTGAATTGCTATTCATAATCAGATACTTTTTGAATTTCTAATTATAATACTTCTTGATAAACAGTTTAGATTTTCCTTTCTAAAAAAAATTGTTAAAAGTTCCTGCTTTCCACTTACTTTTCCTATTGACCTCCACATCATTTATAGAAAAAAAGACTTGAATATTAAATACTTCCTGCCATAACTCCTGATGCCTAAAACTCAAAATTTTCTCCTTCAGTGATTCACAGAATATTTCATACTTTCTGAAAAACAGGTTAAATTCAGTCATGCTACTTTGACAATTCAGTACTATTCTCCATAGGTTTCAAAACATAGGCAAATAGACATATGGGTATATGTAAAAATTTAGAAAAAATAAATTGAAAAAGGCAAAATAGTAGAATAGTATACAATCCTATTTTAATAAATATTATTCCAGGTAGCAAGATAAATATCTTTAGAAAGAAATGATGATCTAAAGTAGCATTTCTCAAATTAATTTGGCCAGTTAGCATTTTAAAAATTTAAATACACTGACAAAACTTGTCAATTTAAAGTTTCTTGCTCATTACCACAAAGCATTGGAAATACATGGATTAAACAGGGACAAAGAACAAGAAAGTATGAATGTTCTTGAAAACAAAACAAAGTAAATGGTCTTTCCTTCATCTTGGATTTCCTCTCTCTTAATCTTACCTCTCCTTGCTTTAGAAAACTTAGTCATGTTAGGAAGTTGAGTTGGGAGTGGGGACAGCTGCTTCTGGAAAGCTTGCTATCATCAAAATTCAAATAACATTCCTTCTCATGTGACACAGAATTTCCGAAATGGTTCTGTGAAACAGTTTCGTAGAAGTATAAACTTAAAAAGTAGATTCAAAGAGAAAATGAAATAAGTAACTGATATTTATTAACTTCTTCCTGGACAATCAAAAACAAAGATGAAATTTTCTCAGTCCATAAGGAACTTAAATTAAATTGTGAAAAATTACATATATGTGGATAAGTAAATACAGAATTGATTGAAAGTTATTTGAGGTAAAAATCAATATCTGAGAGAACTAAGGAAGACCCTGAATTAAGTGGTGGCCCTTGAGTTTTGAAGGAAGAAAGGGGTTTAAGTAAGGAGGTAAGAAGGAAGAAAATGGATAATTAAAGGTTGAATGCTTAGAAATGGAAGAGAAGCTATAAAATCATCAGAAGGGAGACAAAAATAGCTACCAAATTTTTATGACTCATATCTAAGGCAGGATATCAAGAGCAAAAGAATAAAAAATTCCATGAAACTTAAAGTAAAATGTTTGTATACTCACACTCATTATCATTAACTCATTTTAAAATATCAGCTTCTAAAAGTCAAGGTTAAAACTGAAATGCTAACAAAATTGTGTGACCATTTCTCTGGAGATATAGTAAACTTTACAGACACACACACACACACACACACACACACACACACACACACACACAAAGACACAGACATACGGACATAATGGTAGAATATTGACCATGGCAAAGAGAGTTTTTTCAGAAATATTTATAAGTTTTCCTAATAACATATGATACCTACTATACAGTCTTTCTTTTTGCCTTCATCATCAGATCTGTATCTGTATTTCTTGATTTCTTTATATCATCAGATTCAGATAATCAAATATCTGATAATGGGTCATTCCCAACTATGGATGACCATTGAAAATGTGATTGGAAATAAACGAGTTAAAATGAAGATTTTTCCCCCCTCAAGTTATTTGACTCCTTCAAATGTTAAAAAAAAGGTTTGACAAAGAATATGGTTGAACCCTTCAGTGCTTAAAAACCTATTATATTAAAATCAAGTTAAAGGAGTATAATAAATCTGTCATTTAAAATATAGACTAGATATCTTCCTTCAAAGGTACCTGAATAGTAAAATTCTGAATTATAGAACTCTGTTCTCCTTGTTACTTGAGATGTTCACTAAAAAAAAGTTTCCAAGCTATAATAGAAAACACTGAATAAAATATATAAAAGCTTTTATAAGACATTTAATAGGATTAATGTACTTAGTAGTTGTTAAACTAACTCCCTCATTCTAAAGAAGAGTTAACTTCAGGCCAAAGAGATTATGTGAACTGCCAGAATTATCCAAGTGATATATAACTGTGCTGGAACTGGAAACCAGGTCGGTTAGCAATCTATTGCCAACTAAAATTACTATGCAATATTTATTTATACTAAACAAAACTCTTTAACAACAGCTTCAGTGCCATGAACGTGCTTGTAGCAGAGATCTACTCATAATGAGACCATTTTAACACTTTAAGTGAAGTCCATTGAAAAGAACACCAAACAGGCCTGACATATGGAATTCTGTTCTTTGGCATATATAGTGAGGTTCCAATTATAGTCAAAATAAGTAAAAATTAATCACATTTTAAATAAATTAAAATACTGAAACTAAAAGTGGCTGAGACTACAGTGTTCACAAGGAGGTAGTATCAGAAATGTGTAATTAGCTAAACCTAAGTTTTTTCCATTCCAGTTCAAATTGCAAAAAAACATCTAATATTACATTCAGGGTCATTGATTTATAGTCTATTTATTCTATTGCTGCTATCAATTGTACTTAATAACCTCTACTCAGACATTTTTGGCACTAAGACACAATAAAATCCTAGGAGGAGGGAGAAGGTTAAGAGGAAAAATTTTATTCTTTGGCTCTAAGTATCTAAATTTGATTTCATTTTCATGATCCTCTCCACAATTACTCATGCCCCTGCACCCATCACATACTTTTGTTCCTACAATTGTCATTGATATCTTTCAGACTCATCTCTTATCCTTTCTTTCCTATGTTTCTTCCCTGGCTTCTTGTGAAGAAGGAAGACAAGAACTTTAGCCCAATAAAGCACTGGGGGGGGGTGTTTTGGGGTTTTTTTTTGTTTGTTTTGTTTTGTTTTTGGCTGGGAAAATGGGGTTAAGTGGTTTACTCAAGGCCATACAGCTAGGCAATTATTAAGTGTCTGATGCTGATTTTGAGCTAAGGACCTCCTGACTCCAGGACCAGTGCTATATCCACTGTGCCACCTAGTTGCCCCTAGTAAAACTTTTGAAAAAAAGCTATTTTTGTAACAGAATTGTAAAAGGAAAAAGTAAGTAATGCTTCTAACAAACCCTTTTTGAATGTTAATACTATAGCTCAGTGGTGGCTAGGTGGCGTAGTGGATAAAGCACCGGCCCTGGAGTCAGGAGTACCTGGGTCAAATCCGCTCTCAGACACTTAATAATTACCTAGCCCTGTGGCATTGGGCAAGTCGCTTAACCCCATTTGCCTTGCAAAAACCTAAAAAGAAAATACTATAGCTCAGCGGTAAGAAATTAGTAGATAGTTTCTTTTAAATCTAAAGTCTGTAAGTCCTATCCTATTCTAGACAGGTATAAGGTCAGGCTTCTGGACACATCAATCATCAGAACTCCCTGGGAAGCAAAGTATTTGCAGAGTACCTTCTATGTGATCAGCACCCATCTCAAATTAGTTAATATATACTGGGAAGCTCTGAAAAGTTTTTTTTTAAGTGATGAAAATAAAACAAAGAGGAATATAAGTGAAAAAGGACTGTGATGTAGCCATGCTTTATCACCATGGAGATGGTATCAAGAGTCAATAGTATTAAATTGATGAGTAAGAGACCTATATTAAACATCCACATACCAGTGACCCTGAGGATAATTTCTGTTCCACTAAATCCTTATCTGGATTTTTTTTTATAAAGAGACAGTTCAGAATTATTGTAAAGGTAATTGTAAACTCTTTTAAGAGAGTCTTGGTCTTCTGTCCAGAGTGTGGTTTTCTGAGACTGAGTTTCTGAGTGTAAAAGTTGTGGAAAGTTCTGCAGAATGCAGGGGAAGCTGAATAATTCCTTTTGGACAGGACCAATAACCATCTGATTGAGCAGATTAGATTAGTTGCAAACTTGTTTAGAGGCAGTGGATAGATTGTTTGACCTATGGGATGTCTTTTGTAATGCTACACTAAACTTGTTTCTTCAAGTTTCAATAAGTGAAAAATACCAAAGTATAAAGCAAATAACAAGTAAATTTAAGTTTTCCAGGAAATTCTGACTGGGAAAACTCTATAATGATTAAAAACTGAGACCTTTTTCAAGATGGTATAGATATTCTGAGTCATGTTTGTCTGTTAGCCTTGAAAAAGATGGAGAGAACATCACCAATTGAAATTCAATTCTAACATTTTTTTGTTGAAAACTTTTGTTTTTGAATAAATTCTATCTGATATACTAACATGTTTATAGAGATTCAATACATTTCAGTAATTAATTTTTAAGTTAAGAAAGAGTCCAAAAATCAGAAGGAGGTATAGTAAGTTGAAAATTATAAGTCAGAAGAAAAAAAATGTGAATAGAACTTTTCCAGGCAGAAAAGAGGTCAGTGGGATACCACTGGGAAAAAGGATGAGCTTTTAGGGCTTGTTGTTGTTATACATGAGCCACCTAGAGAGAAAATTAGTCCATAACTCAGTCTACACTCTGAAGAAATTGATAATCTCAGAAAAAGAAGAAAGCCAATCAAAGAGCAGAAAATTACCACTTTAAAAGACATTTAAAAAAAATCTTTGATATGTTAAAAGAAAACCAAAGAAAATAATTGCAAAATAGTAAGACCTAGAAAGGACCTTAAGAAATCCAAGGACCTCTACCCTCAAAATATGTCTACATATAAGTTCCTAAACAATTTCAATTTCATTTCTCCTTTCACGAAAGATATTGCATTATTGCTTGCAGATGATATTAGCTATCAATTTTGTTAGTGGATAAGAATTGAAATTTCTTAATAATAAACTTCATACTCTATTATCATAATTCATCAGAAGATATGATTATTTATAAACTAAGGAAAGAGAACATTTCTCTCAGTGATCTTTCTACAAAAAGAACTTTTACAAACATCTCGCAATTTGTGCTTTATTCAACTTTTCAAGTAGTTCCTCAAGCAATTTTGCCAATAAATTACAAAAAACTAATTTTTTTCATGATCAAATATAAAGTATATTAGAAAACCTATCATAATCCATGATCTATTTTTAGAATATTTTTAAAATGTGCTTTTAGGCATATTTTAAAGGGCTCAAATCAGATCAACAAATGATGGAAATTAGCTAAGTATTTGATGTATGTGGCACTCTGCACAGAGTTGAATAGCCTCTGAGAGACTGAAATATATTTCTGGAAATTTATGACTAAAATTGGGAGAAGTCATCATTAGATGGTCATTCTAGCTTGGCTGATCAAAGTCTTTGATGACTTAGGTAGTAGTTTTGCTGCAAGTTTACTTAGGCTATATTCTTTGGGGTACATGATTTTAAAAATATTTTGATAATATTTTAATTTAGTTGGTTGCATACATAATCTTTTTAAAATTTTTATGCCTTTTAAGATATTATTCTAAGAAGTGACCCATAAGTTTCACCACACTCCTAACAAGAATATGTAAGAAAAAAAGATAAAAAATCCTTTAACTAAAGCATATAAACTATTCTGTGTTTTTTAACTTTAAAAATAAAGTTATACAAGAAAATGAAAATTTAAATATTAATCAGTTAGCATTTATTAATCATCAACAATGTGACAGATACTGTGCCAGACCTTGGAGATACAAAGATATGGATGAAGCTGCCTGGAACTCAAAGGCAGCTTCATTCATATCCTATAGGGGTAGACAATATGTATAAAAACAGGCATATGCAAAATATATCCCTCCAAAAATGTTAATTTGGAAGAAGAGAAGGAGAACAATACTAGCAAATGAAAAAGGCCTCTTATATGAGGTTGTCTATGAGCTGAGCTTTGATGGGTCCTAGTTCTTATAAGAGGATGAGGGGAGGAGGGATTCTGAATATTAATGTTCATTACCAGAAGGTAGGGTGCCAGATGATACCTATTTTGGGTCAAAGCAACTCATGAGCAATATTTTGTAAGGTATATTTGCAATCTATATCTATGGAAGTATTCAGGCTAATGAAACTTTTCTTTATCAAAGTATGATTATTAATCAAATTGTGAAAGAATTAAATGACATGATATGGCATTTTAAAAAGCAAATTAAACCAAAAATATCTTTCTAGGTATTTTAAGCTATCTTTTTATTTCAGTTAGTAATTGCCTCAAAACTAGCATTGGTAACCTACTCATGCTTTTCCCTTCTTATATGAAGCCTAATGGGCTATCATGACATAACTTTAGCTAATGTTCCTTTCAGTTGCTGTTCCCTTCATTATCACTCTTTTATAAGTTTTTTCCTGACTAGCTTTAGAAATTTGCATGTCTTTTCATGTCAGAGCAGTCTCATACCTCAGGCTTTCTTGAGGAGGAAATATCTATGATCTCTCTCTCTCCCTCCCTTCCTCTCTCTCTCTCTCTCTCTCTCTCTCTCTCCACACACACACACACACACACACGCATACACACACACGCACACACACACACAAACACACACACAAATTGAGAATGGCTCTTAAAAATTATTTCCCATTTGAATAACTTTAAAAATTCTTAAACCAAATACTGTAGTAGAGTTTCTTCTCAAGGTGATTTAAAAATTATTAATTAATTTTGACCTTCCAGTTTATCCTATAATATTATATAGGCCTGAATTCACCTAAATTCTATTAGACCATGCTAATTGTGTTCCTGATAATCCTACTCATTCAACTCTTAAAGTGATCTACCTGTAATGCAGATCTAACCATATCATCACTTGCATTCCCTCACTCCCCACAAACTCAGTAAACTTCAGTGACTACCTCTTCCAGTGACACTGGTCTCCTTTCTATTCCTTAAACAAGATACGCCCCTTCTTAGCTCTAAGCATTTTCAATGGCTACCCACTCCATTTCCAAGAATACTTTCGCTTCTTTGCCTCCTGACTTCCCTGCTTTCATTCAAGTTCCAATAAAATCTCATCTTTTACAAGAAGTCTTTCTCAATCTCCTTTAATTATAGTGCTTTGTGTAGACTAAGTTAACCTATCTGTCCTATCTATAATTTCTTTGTCTAAAGTTTATGTTTTCTCCCCCAGAAGACTAAGATGTCCTTGAGAGAAGGGAAAAAAACAACAAAAAACCAAAAACCTACTTTTTGGCTTTTGTTGTATTCCTAGAATTTAGTACAGGCCTTCAACCCAGTAGATATTTAATAAATATTTATTACCATACTGACTGACTGGCAATATCCAGGTTTTGGATGACTTAGACATAAAGTCAGGAGGACCTGAGCTCAAATCATATCTCAGACAATTACTAGATATATAATCCTGGACAAGTCACTTAACTTTTTGCTGCTGAATTTCCTCATTTACAATAGGTGGATAATAATAGTATTTGCTAGGGCAGTTGGGAAGATCAAATGAAATACTTGTCAATACTTTGCAAAACTTAAAGTACTATATGAATACTGGCTATTATTATTTTTAATTTTCATTGAGCCAGCAAAGCATATAAAAACATAATTGCATAATGAAGGACTTAGTATTATCTCTATGAGAATCTTATTGACTGCAAATTTCAACTTTCTCATCTTTGTACTGAATGAGACAGATCAAAGATAAGCAGACTCCTTTCCAGTTCTTAATGAAGTCATTAAGAAGGAATGTACCATTTAAACTGAAAATAAGACAAATAATTAAATATAATAAAACATGAGTCATTATCTCTTAGTATTTTGATAGTATTCTAGCAATAGATACTCTTTTGTATGTTTTATTAGTCAACCACAGGTATGATAGAGAAAGGAACTTCAGATTTGTAGCATATCTTTTTCAGTATTTATCTTCTAAAAATATCATTCATTTCAGAAAAAAGTAATACATGAACTAAACCAGCTAAAGACCATCACTCTTTGGTTTTAGCTTACCAATATCTATTTATCACTATCATTTCCAAAAATAAAATAGCATAACTTCTCCCTAAATAATAATATGAAACTGGATGGAATAAGTCAAGGGAATTATGAGATTTAGGGAAAGATAATCATCTAGAAGGAGGTGTCAAACATGCTGCTGGCAATGGACCAGCAACACTGCAGAGTTCTGTACCAGATTAAAATGTACTTGGAAAATATTCATAACAATGAATAAGCATACAAGAGAACAATGATATGTTATTATGTTTTTTTTGTGTCAATATGCAGCCAAATCCCTCCCCTCCCCAGGGATCTTTCCATGATTTAGTTGATTGGTTTCATTTAAGTCTGATATTATTGAACTAGAATATCATCAACATAGTCTAAAGGGTAGTAGAAAGATTGTAGCTGCTGATATGTTTCTTGGATTCAGTTCTACCTGGCAAGAAATCACAACTCAGAATCAGGAGTGCAAGTTTTGGAAAGAAAATAGAGATTTATTAAAGGTAGCTACAGCATATTAAGAAAGGGATAGAGGGGGCGAAGGCAAGATGGCAGTGTGAAGGCAGCATTTCCCAAGAACTCTGATCCCCCAAATCCCCCCAAAAAACATAGGATGGCTCTAGCTAAAATTTAGTGCAACAGAACCCACAGAAAGACTGAGTGATACACTTTCCCAGTCCAAGACAACTTAGAAGTTCTGCAGGAAAGATGTGTTTCACCAGGACCAGGGGGTTGGGAAAAAAGCCACAGAATGGCCCAGCCCTGCCCAGCCCAGCACAACCCAGAACAGCGCAGCCCAGAGATCACCAGGAACAGTTTGAAGGGACTGTGAGAGAACTCTGCTCCACCAGATTAAGTGTGGAGTGAGGAGCATGGGTCACAGAATCTGCAGTGAGCATCAGGAGAAAGCAATCTGCACCCCCAGAGATGGGAAGGGAAGTCTGCAGAAATTTCTCTGCTCTCCCTGGGGTAGGACTCTCCTACACTTTTGCCTACATTCACATATTGCCTCCATACTAAGATAGCTGGATCCCTCCTTATAGCCCCAGGGCAGACGGAAGTACTGGGCCATCTACATATGGAAGCACAGACTAGAAAGCATAAGATCTTGGAGGAATAAAGGTCCCAGTGGGGTGCCCCCCAAAAAAACCTCAAAGCCTTGGAAGTGCTGAAAATTAGTCTTGGGCTGAGGAAATGAATAAACAACAGAAAAAGAAGAATCTTACCCTAGAGAACTATTTTAGTCTCATGGAAGATCAAAACATATACTCAGATGATGACAAAATCAAAGCTTCTGTATCCAAAACCTCTAAGAGAAATAGAAAATGGGTTCAGATTATGGATGAGCTAAAAAAAAAAAGACTTTGAAAAGGAATTAAGGGAAGTGGAGGAAAAATTGGGAGGAGAAATGAGAGCAATGCAGAACAATCATGAAAATCAAATCAAATCAAAAGCTTGGTGAAAATTTGCAAAAAAAATTCTGAAGAAAATAATACGTTAAAAACCAGTTTAGGTCTAATGGAAAAAGCAAAACAAAAGGCAAATGAGGAGAAGAGTGCCTTAGAAAGCAGAATTGGCCATCTGGAAAAGGAGATAAAAAAGCTCTCTAAAGAAAATGATTCCTTCAAATGCAAAATGGAATTAAAGGAAGCTGATGACTTTGCAAGAAATTGGGAAGAAATAAAACTCTTCCAAAAAAAGCCAAAAACTAGAAGAAAATGTGAAATATCTCATTGGAAAAACAACTGACCTTGAAAACAGATCCAGAAGAAATAAATTAAAAACTATTGGACTATCTGAAAGCTACACCCAGGAGAAGAGCCTAGACTTCATTTTTCAAGAAATAATACAGCAAAATTGCCCTGAGATCCCAGAAGCTGAGGGTAAAATAGAAATCAAGAGAATTCACGGTCACCCCCTGAAAGGGATCCCAAAAGAAAAACTTCCAGGAATATTATAGCCAAATTCCAAAACTCCCAAATCAAAGAGAAAATTCTAAAAGCTGCCAGAAACAGACAATTCAGCTACCAAGGTTCCATAGCCAGGATTACAAAGGATCTGGCAGCATCTACATTAAGGGCTCGTAGGGATTGGAATATGATATTCCAGAAGGCAAAAGATCTTGGTTTACAACCGAAAATTAACTACCCAGCAAAACTGAACATCCTTTTTCAGGAGAAAAGATGGACTTTCAATGAAACAGGGGACTTACAAACTTTCTTATGGAGACAACCAGAGCTGAACAAAAAGTTTGATCTTCAAGTACTGCTGGTGAGCCATAGAGGGAGTGAAAGAGAGGGACTAACTACGAGAAACTTGATGATGTTGAATTGTTTTTATTCCTGCATGGGAAGAAGATATTAATAACTCATATGAACTTTCTCATTTATAAGATCTCTTAGAAGGAGCATATATAGACAGGACATAGGAAGGAGTGGAATATAATGGTATAGTATAGTAAAAAGATGGAGTCAATGGGTGATAAAGAAAAGTACTGGGAGGAAGGAAAAGGAGATGAAGAAGAAACTGAGAGATTTTACATAAGAGTCAAGAAAAAGCTTTTTCAATGGAGTGGAGTGGGGGAAGGCAAGGGGGAATGAGTGAGCCTTCATTCTCATTGGAAATGTCTCAGGGAGGAAATGACACACACACACTTAATAGGGTGAGGAAATCTGTCTTGTTCTGGAGAAGGATGGGAGGAAAGGGACGGGATGAGGGGGAATGGAGGAGGGAGGGAAGGAATAGGTGATAGAAGAGAGGGAATATCAAAGGAGAGGGTACTCAGGTACTACTTTTGGACAGGGCCAGGATGAAAGGAGAGAGGGAGAATAGAATAAATGAGAATGGGGAGAAATAGAGTGGAGGGAAATACAGTAATAGCAACTGAGGGAAAAATATTAAAACGACTTCTCTGGTGGACTTATGATAAAGAAAGCAACTAACCCTAGAGACAGAGCCATTGAAATCTGAAGCCTTTTTTTTTTAGGTTTTTTTGCAAGGCAAATGGGGTTAAGTGGCTTGCCCAAGGACACACAGCAAGGTAATTATTAAGTGTCTCAGACCAGATTTGAATCTGACTCTAGGGCCTGTGCTTTATCTACTGCACCACCTAGCTGCCCCCAAAACCAGAAGCCTTTTTTTTTTTGCAAGAGCCATTGAAATCTGAACACAGACTAAAGTACATTTTTTTTTTCTCTCTCTCTATTCTTGAGGTTTCCCATCTTCTTGGGTGGGGGGGGGAGGCCGTTTATGTTTATTCTTATGTTTACTCTTATAACATTCAATTTACTTCAATGTATGGCATGGAAACAATGTAGAGACTGTCAGACAGCCTTCTTGGGGTGGGGAGAGGAGGGAAAAATTGTAGAATTCAGAGTTGCAAAAATGAGGGATACGCATTACTATTGTATATAATTAGAAAACAAATAAAATGTTTTAAAAAAGGGATAGAAAAGTTAGAAAGATTTAAGAGAAGACCACATGGATTGCTGATTGAATTTTGGCCAGACCAGCTGGCCAGGGGTCAGCAGGAGACTGGAAGGTCAAAAGAGGCCGCCCCCCCCCCCCAAAGGAACTCCTAAATTCTCTCCCACAGTCCATGGGAGGGGGTAGTGACCTGGGCATGACCCAAGTCCCATACTGGAGATTTTGCCTTTTGAGGAGGGGTCTCTTTTGGGAAGTCTTACAGGATCTATGCTCCCTGGATGCCACCAAAAAACAATGTAACCCAAATCAGGTTGAAGGTCAGGCCCTCAGGTGTGACCTAAATTAGATAATAAAGGAAGGAATATTCCCTTTACAATGCAAACAAAAGATTTATAAAGTTTGTCTCTAACTGCTCTCATTATTCCCTATGCCCACATTTCTTTGCATCAAAATTACTGGATTTGGAGTCAGAATTAGATTTAAGTGTTAGTTCTACCTTCTATTCATCTATGTGATGATGTACAAGGAATGTAATTAACTCTTTGAGCCTGTTTCCTTATCCCTAAAATAAAGATAATAGTACCCATAAGTATATATAAAGGTTTCTTAATGTACTAAATAGCTGTCATCTATCATTATACTTCCAAGAAAATAGTTCATTTATATCTTATATGTAATAGGATCTTAGTTTTTGTTGAGTTAAAGTGATTTGAAATGAATATTTTTAGATTTGTTTTTATTTTTTAAAATCAAAACTAACATTTATCCCATTTGTCCCAAAGAAGAGGTGCATTTAATATATCCTAATACCATTGAGTTGGAATAGTACAATTTGAAAGCAGATAAAACTGAAGTCACTGGTTAGACAAGCTTATCTTAGTCAGGTATGTTCTTCATTTCACACTAATTCCAAACTAGATTATTTGTTTTAAAACTATAATTTAAAAATCTCTTATTAATATTCTTTTGATATTGATGATAAATATTTTGAATTTGATAACCAAATTTTACACTGTTTTACACAGTTTCTTACTCAAATCAAAATTCTTTTGGTTCCAGAGAGCTACATGTAGACTTGCTATTTAATTCAAATTTCTATTCCCTAAGGATACATTTTAAACCACAAGAATCTATCTTAAGTTTCAGTTAAGAATAGAGCTTACCCTAGGTGATGAATAATAGACTGAAGACTCCTGGAACAATCAGTTTGGGGCCTCAGTCAGATTGAATCAGATTGAATGGCCACTTGACTTCATAGACTTCTTAGGTTTAGAATTGCAAGATACATTAAGCTCTCTAAGACTGTCTCCAGGGGCGGCTAGATGGTGCAGTGGATAGAGCACCGGCCTTGGAATCATGAGTACCTGAGTCCAAATCTGACCTCAGACACTTAATAATTACCTAGCTGTGTGGCCTTGGGCAAGTCACTTAACTCCATTGTCTTGCAAAAACCTAAAAAAAGTGTCTTGAAATGAAACTAGAAGCTTCTAAAGTTCTGGAGGCCAGGAGTGGTGGATATGTCTTTGAAGTGTTACTACAGTGGTGGAGGATGGATATGTTTTTGAAGTGCTACTACAGTTTAGAGGGAGAATTAAAAGAAAAAATATCTAGAATTGTCCCTGCCATTTTCATTTATTTGCTTGCTTGTTTGCTTTTTCAATTTAAATATTTTAAATTATTTTTCCAACTACATGCAATGATAGTTCTCATCAATTACTTTTTTGAAGGTTTTGAGTTTTATATTTTTTTCTCTTCCCTCCTTCCCTCCCCCTCCCCTGAAAGAAAGCAATGTCAATATAGGCTCTGCATGAGTAACCATGCTAAACATAAACCCATAATATTTAGAGTTTTAACTTTGATATTAACAAAATTTTAACTTTGATATTAACAAAATTTTATCATTAATGGACATTCTGAGGATTCCACTGAAGGCTCAGAAAAATCATTTCAAAATTATCTATCCATATGAAGGAAAAAGCATTCTAGAATTTTCATGGTCAAGACCCAGATAGATCTTTTGGAAGTCCATTATTATCATCTATACTGAGTTGAATTCTGAATAACATTGTACACATATTGATTGAGACATTGTTTGAATATCTTAATTATGTTAGTATCGAGTAAGTCTTTGAACTTCAAACTTTATGATTTAATGAAATCTGACAGAAATTGGTTTAATATTATTGAAAAGTGTTTTTACCCATGCAATAAAGGAACTCAGATTTGGGAAAGACCTTTAAAAAACCATCCCTTCAAATGTTATCCTGGAGTAGAATCCTGTCATCCATCAATTGCCTGAAGACCATGGGGAAAATTAGAGGGTGAAACTACTTTTCAAAATAGTTTACGTCTACTTTGGTAGAGCACTAATGGAAAGGACATGCTAATAACAAGTCTAAATCTACTCCTTGCAATGTTCAACCTATTTTCTACCCTCAGCATAACAGAACAAGCCACATGATCAAAGACTACTCTAATGGTTATAATCTGTAGAGTTCATTGTCTTCATTTTTAAAAATGAGGGGCAACATCATTTGCCCTTCTCCAATCAAATGGCACCTTGTCTAGTCTCCACAATTTTCTAAGGATCACTACAGCTTTTCAATTACTTCTGATTTTTCTTTCAGAGCCATAGGATGTAGTTCCATAGGATGTAGTTCCTTTTGTCTCATGACTAGAATTCAAGGATAGCTGAGTGCTCTCTTACTTTCTCTTACTTTTTCTTAATTACTTTCAACTCCTCATTAGCTATTTTTGTTCTTTCTAGTTCAAAGATAATTCTCCTTGGCAGGAAAAAAAAAGGTTATCTATTCTGAATAGTCATTCTATCTCTTTTTTTGATCTTTCTCTTCCCCCAGATATAAGTGAAATAAAAGTCTTCGGTGTCCTTAGTCTTCAATCAGCTTCAGTTCATTCTGAACTTTAGCTTCCTGATACAAGAAACTTCAATATTATTTATGGCACCTTTTTGTATTTGTTTTCTGTTACCAATTCAAAGATTGTTTGTTTTCTACTATAGACAGAATACCACTAGGAATTTAGGTTTAAAATTTAGATCCAGCAAATTCTGATTAAATGTAGAGGTAGTAAAAAACAGAACATAAAGAATAACTTAAGAGCTCTATAGAGGTCCTGAAGACTTATATGCCTGGTTGTTACCAAACACTCCAGATGAGTTGAATAATTCACACCATGATCTAGGATCTGTAATCTCTATGCTCAAACATCTCAGATCTCAAAAAGGAAAATTAAGGACTATTCATTCATTTCCCTGATGAGTTCTTCAACAACCAATATCCCTATCATTAGCATTACAATCAAAGCCTTAGAAAAATTTTACTGCACACTAATTTACTATCCAGTTTTATCTTTCATTTTTGTATTATGGCTCTAGGAAATCACTATTGCCAGCAGATGACCTTCCATATTCATCCTTATAGGTGTTCCCATATTTTAAGACCCAATTCAAGTTCCATACTCTCTAGGAAACTGATCCTAACAGGTAAAGTAATTTCTTCCTTTATAAATGTCTCATCAAACATTGCAGTTCTCTTCTTTGTGTCATTCTAAAATATATATAGTTGTATGTCTACCTGTCTTACTCTTACATTAGTCTATGATTTCCTCAATGACCAGTACCCAACATGGTGATTTCTTAAAGACTTTTATAATTTTGGGGACTTGGAGGGGAGGCAGCATATTGCAGCAAGGTGAATATTCTGTGTGCTAAAATAGTAATTTGCTATATTCACAAAGCACTCTCCATATGTTAACTCAATTGAACCTCACAGAAACTGTGAAGCAAATGTTTTTATCCCCATTTGACAATGGAGGAAACAGACACAAAAGTTAATTGCTGAGAGTTACAAAGCTAGTTAGCACCTTATGCAGAATTTGAACTGAGGTCTTTTTCACTTCAAATCATGCACTATATCCATGGCAACACCAAGATGTCTCTTGATAAAAACAAATAAAAATTTTAATATTATGATAGCTGCACTTCAACAAGTAAAACAAACATATTGTTTAATAATTATCCAATTAAATAAATAACCAAATAATTATTAAATGAATGTGATGATAGGGAAATATTTTTAATATCAATTTTAATAAAAAAATTCTACTTAATATAGGGAGGAATTTTACATGCATTATAATTTGAAAGAGCCTCCCCCTTTAAATAGCAAAAACATTCTGCCTTTTGCCTTTGGGCATGCAACTTTAAAAATGATTTTGCACAGATGCATTCTTTATTTGTACTCTACTTGAGGAACTCCAGAATTTAAGTTTATGAGATATTGGTTGATAAAAATAAATCTTCAAATACTCAAAGCAAGGAGAATGTAATATATCTTAATGAATAAGCATTTATAAAATGCTTATCATGTGCTAGATATTGAGCTAAGGAATACAAAGAAAGATAAATGGCAGTCCCTGATCCCAAAGGGAGACAACATGAAAATCACTATGTATAGCAAAGATAAAGAAAGAATAAATTGAGGATAATCTAAGAAGGGATAAAGATTCAGCAAGGATTTCTCCAGGAAGATAGAATTTAAGTAGTACATAAAGGAAGCTAAGAGAGCTAAGATGGGTAAGTGCCCTTGACAGTAAAAAATAGCTTCATGTTGAAGTATATAAGGAAAATAAATTAAAAAGATAATGAGTTCAATTTTGGCCAAGTTGAATGGGAGCAATCAATGAGTGCTATTGATGGCATATCAAATCATAAGTTGCTAGTATTATCATCATTATTATTACTACTGGAGATATTTTATTATCATCATTATTATCATTTGGAGGATTTAGATTAAACTTTTAGCATATCAAACTATGCTACTTATAATGCTAAATTAAGGCTTTTTGCAATTTCCCTTGTTAGTTAGGGTAATGTAGACAGAGTAGTGGGTAGAGCTGGGCTTGGAATCAAGAAGATTGAATTCAAATACAAACTCAAATTCTAGCTGTGATACCCCGGGCAAGTTACTTAACCCTATTTGCCTCAATATTGTCATCTTTAAAATGAGTTGGAGAAGGAAATGGCAAATCACTCTGGTATCTTTGCCAAGGAAACCCCAAATGGAGTAATTAAAAATAAGACAACTGAAATGATTAAACAACAGCTACTTATCCTAGTCATTTATTATTATACTGTCTGAAGAAAACTCAGAAGTTCATTATTTAAAGAATCACACCAACATATGACAATATCCTTGTGTTTCCAATGGAGAGGATAATAGTTTGGAGAAAGTTCATGAAGTGAGTTTTTCAGCTTTATAATTTGGAGATGAAAAAAGAGGAAAGACTTTTAGCTAAGGAGTATGGCAAAGGATGTCTAAGCAGAGCAATTACAAGAGATACCAAAACTATTTTTCTTTTTATTTTTGGGGGGGTTTGCAAGGCACTGAGGTTAAATGACTTGCCCAAGATCACACAGCTAGGTAATTATTAAGTGTCTAAAGCCAAATTTGAACTCAGGTCCTCCTGACTCCAGGGCCAAATACTCTATCCATTGAACCACCTAGCTGCCCCTAAAGCTCTTTTTCTTGACTAGAGGTTGTGGAATCTAATATCCTTTAATAGTTTATTAATATTTCTTGATATCTATAGTTCAGATTAAAATTTGTTCTATGAGTTCTTATTGAGGATTGTAGGTTTCAAGATATTTATCTCTGACCACACCATCACCACCCAGGATCTGTTCTTTGAGATGAATCTGAAGGACTTTGTCTGTGAAATGCAGAACTTTTCATTTGCATCTCAAATGTTGGCTTTCACAATTAGATGATCTAGCCAAGAGATGATACTTTGGAAAAGAGGAGACAGTAATCCTGCTGAAAATTGGATCTTGTCAGTTTTGACACAGGAATAGACCTCTGGATGGGTTAGATGATCATCAAAGTAATCAATGAGAAACAAATGTATAACCCGATTGGTTAGCCACCAAAAGTTTTATGATTCTTTGTTCATTCTGTATAAATCGTCCCCAAATTTTCTTGTTTCTGTTGGCATTTGTAAGGATATCATCCACCCATGGGTTTTGATAAGATCCTAGAGAATTAAATTTCATTTATAAAACTAACTTTGTAGTTTTGTTTTAGCCAAAGAGAAATCATGGCAAATGGTGCTGTGAGTTGCATCTAGGACTGAATTTGAAAAAGGATAAACTTTTCCTTTGAAAAACTCATCAAAGGAATCCTTCAGAAAAAAAAAAACCCGAATATGTTTTAGGCCTGGAAGTAGCAACTTGTGTAAAGGTGAGATTGTTATTTTTCAAACCCAAATTGCACTAGTAGTGAATTGTGTTTTATGAAGTTATCTGGGATTGATACTGAGGTTTTTGGTGGGCAATTTTTGCCTGGTTTTTGGTTTCTGGATGAAGGGGGTGTCAGGACTTATTTCTAGAATCTAAGGGATGTATCTTGGTTGGTAGGATCAGTCAGTGGTTAGATCTCTGACATTTTTGGATTGATAAAAGTGTAAATATTTGCCTGCCATCTTGTGTCTAGTATATGTTGGATGATATTTGTTTAGTGGGTTTTTTTTTTTTTTTGGTGCTTGGTTTTTGTGTACTGTTATGGCTAACTGACTAAGATCAGAGATCCAGTAGAGAGAACTCCTGATTTTTATAGGACCAAAAATTACAATTCCAGTAATTCACATATTTTGCCAAAGGGGCAAAAATTAACTAGTGACAATCCTTAGCTGAGCTTGCCTAAGTGGGGATTATAAATTATCTTAAGACAAAAATTAAAAACTAATAAAACTTCTAAAATGGAATGGCACGGCTTCTATAATTGGTATAGAGTACTGATAGAAAAAGAAAGAAAATCTGAGAAGATTTCATTTTGAGCTAGAGGGAAAATAAGTTTTTCAAAATCCTTCTCTCCTGATCAGACAGAAGAGGCACAAAGCCTCTTAATTGACTCTCCTCCGGTCCAGGTCTTAGTCCCTTCTGCTCCTAAACTATGAGAGCAGGCAGTGAGTATTGTTCCTACATCATTCCCTGAGCCCTCTACTGTTTTGGTTCATTATCCACCGCCTGTTTCCTCTCATTTCTCTGCTTCTTCCTTGCCTGTTCACTCTCCTTACTCTACGATCTCATTTACCTGTTCCATGGCTCCAGATAAAAATCTGAAGCCTGAATTTTTGGGGATTCTTCCTTTCAAGGTAATCAACACACCATGTTTTCAGATTGTTCAATCTGTAGATAGAGAATAGGCTGTAGCTGAAGTAAAACTTTCAAAAATTAAAACTTTTGTTCAGAAGGAAGATGAAACTGTTCCAACTTTTTTTACTGCCTAGCAAAGACCTTCTATGCAACTCCAGATTTGAAGCACGATAAGGAAAGAGGACAGACTCAGTTTCTCTCTTATTTTGTTAACAATCTGCAGTCAACTTTGTTCAGAAATATTAAGCTGAGCTGGCAAGATAAACATCCTCAATACATTGTTGAATTGACTCAGAAATTGACTCAGAATTAGAGCAAAAAAGAAAAAGATCTCCAAGAGAGAATTAAGAGCAAAGCAAGATAAGATTCTGGCTATGCAGCTCAAGCAATTGACAGTCCCTTGGAGGAGTCTGAGGATCAGGCAACCAGTTTTATTTTTATTTTTTAATAATTGCAAAAAGCCTGAACATCAGGAAAAAAAAAAAAACAGTATAGGTCCCTTCTCAGAGATTTAGGAAACAGTAAAAATCAGAAGTCCTTCCCCACAGTCTTTCCAAGTCTTTAAAGCTCCTCTTTCTGTTCCTCTTGGACAGAACCAGTTTCAGCTACTATCTTGCCTCTCTCTCCCCTGGGTTGCCCAATCCTCCTTCTGCTACAGTATTCACTGTGGCTGATCTATGCAATGGCTATTTTTCCATGCCAGTCCCTTCCAGCAGTAAATACATTTTTGCTTTCAAATGAGAAGGTCAGCAATCTGCATAGACAGACTTAGTTTTAAAAGTTGCTTTGGAATGTAATAAGGCTCAACTCAATTCTTTGGAAATGGAATGTTCTTTAGAAATGGAATGTTCTTTAGATTTTTACCTCTGATTTGTGGAGATTTGTCATCTTTGGTGGTATTTATTTTTGTTTGGTGGGGGAGGGTGTTGAAGATATTTTTAGCTAAGCATAAAGGAATTGCCTGGCCCCCTCTTGTCTTTGTGTAGTGTTTAGGAGACCCTCTTGTGTGAGAGCAAGGTAGGATTTTCCCTGGAGTTCGGGGGAGGGGGAGTGGGCTCTCTGGTTAGAAGTGATGTTATGTGTTTTGTATGTGTTTGTTTTAAATTACAGGCAGAGGGAAGCTCTCAGATGTCTCCCTGCATAGTTAGGTCTGCTGGTGTATCTCTGTGCTCTGATTGGTCAATCTTCCTCTCCATTCTTCCTTTTCAAAACTAGATCTTTTTCTTTTCCAAAAAAACTCATGATTTTGCACCACAGGACAGATTTTGCTGAAAATCATGTTGTTTTTCTTTGGGGGAGGGATGGTTCTATTATTTTCTATTATTTCCTACTATTTTCTATTGTTTTTTTTTTCTGGTCTGATTGACTAATAAAGTTTATTTATTGATTTGGCAAATTACATTAACTGATCCTAATTAGCATGTTAAAAAAACTAATAATAATTTAGATTAAAAGTCTCTCAGAGTTGCTCCCCCACAGATATTCTTTAGTCTCCTCTGGCCCAGAGATCTAAGAAGAAGCCACTGGACCTTTTGGGGGATTTAGGTGGGCTAGGCCAAAGCCCCTAAAATCTTATAACATAGGATGCCATTGTACAATCTTTGATCTCTAGACAGAGCTGGTTTGGTTAGTTCTCATAAAATAATTAAGTGTTGATTTAAGAAAAAAGAATGGAAACTGAAAATCTTATTCTAGTACTGTTTCGCAGTTAGAAACTGCAGAAAGAAAAGTTTTGTTTTATTTTTAAAAAATTAATAATAGGGGCGGCTAGGTGGCATAGTGGTTAAAGCACCGGCCCTGGAGTCAGGAGTACCTGGGTTCAAATCCGGTCTCAGACACGTAATAATTACCTAGCCGTGTGGCCTTGGGCAAGCCCCTTAACCCCATTTGCCTTGCAAAAAAACCTAAAAAAAATTAATAATAGAAGGGAGGACTATCTGTAATTTTTATGTTAAGGACCCAGAAGCCCAGATTTTGGGTTGATTTAATCCAAAATTTAGTCCTGAAGGAAAAGGTAACAGATTATATAAATTAACAAAAAGTATTAAAGCTATATGATCACCTTTTTAATGAGATAATTATACATGCATTGATTTTCTGTACATTATTAAGTTTATTGTTTAACTTGAGAAGTTTTTATAGTTGGAAAATATGTGATTTGAATCATGATATTGTGATATTCATGAATGTTCTAACATTAAGAAATATTGCTCAATAATTGGGAGTTTAGAATATTATGCTATTAACAAAATGAATGAAGAAAACTAAACTACTTATGTATTATTGTGGCTTATTATAACTACAGTTTTTGACATTTGACTCATAAAGATCATAAGATTGTTAAGTACAAAGAAAATCTTGTAATAAAAATGATTTTTAGAATCATCAAGTCATAAATCTTTATCACACATTTTTCAGTAAAGAAGTTTGATGAGCATTTAAATTTGAGTTGCTTGATTTTAGTAATTATAATTAACTTAATTGCCAATGAACGGGTTATTTGACTTAAGGTTGTTTGTAAGAGTAACATAATTAGGTATATTTCTCCATGCCTTAAGCCAACAGACTCTTCCTGTTGTACATATCCTTGAGTTGAGTTAAAGGAAGGTAGTCCTTAGAAATTTTGTGGTGATTGGTATTTATTGCCTGTAAAGAATTTTTGAGTTAATTTATGATACCTAAAATAAATTTTTATAATAATTTAGGTTTGATAAATTACAATTTCAATTTTTTTCAAGATTGAATGAGAGAGATGTCTATCACTTTACAAGTTCATAATTAATATATTGTCCTTTTAACATCAGGAATATTTTTTAAAAGACTTTTGTAAATGATTTTATGTATATTGTATAAGGTCTACTAAATTTCAAATCTATAACCTAATTTACTACAAATAATGTGATGATATTTATTTATTTGTAGCTGTCATAGAAATATTTCTATGTTTACCATATTTTTAAGTTTATTATTTGTGAAACAATTAGCTGTTGAGTTACTGTAAAGAGCATTTAAAATTTGCAAATTGATGTTTTGAAATTAGCACATATTAGATTTTCTGTGACTACTTTGGTGAATAAGGTTGTGACATGTGTCGTCATATCACATGAGATGGAAGGGATGGATAACCTATGGTTCACATGAGGAATGTTTAAAAGAACTTCCCCTCATATCCTCTGAGGAAACATAAAGGTGAATAGATCCTTTTTCTCTCTATTGGTCTGCAGGTAGCATTATGTGCCCCTTTGACTAAAATATGGAGTGATGAAATGATAGTGATATAAGATTTTGCGATTATTAGTGTATATTTTTTGTAACAGAGGTGCTGAAACTTAAAATATGGTAAGATATATTCTGTAATAATTAAACATACTATTAATAATACCCTTGACTATATATATATATATATCCCAGTTGGGGTTATTATACTTTATATTTTTTTAACTATTCATTTTTTTTCTTTCTCCAATTCTCCTGCATTATATATATTGATTGTTAGATTTTTAATTGGGAACATCTGTTTGTTGTGCACACATGCATTAATGGAAAATTTTAAAGAAAACTTTTTTTTTATGTGTTATATGCTTCAGACCTTTTGTTGTAAAATCACCTGTGCAACATGATTAACATTTCGTGATTGTTACCACTATGTGCCATAATAAAAATATGACATTATTTCCTATCCTTTAGTTTATTAAGTTTAGAGATGAATCTCTGTCTGATTATAGAAAATTGCTACAAAAATGTCATGGGACTGAAATTGGCCTCCTATTTTAAGTCTGAAACACAAGTATCAAAGGAAAAGACTGGTGGACCATAGTCCATAAAAGCCAGAAGAAGGAAAAAAACCCAAGGGATTTTGTTGAAATTTATAGGTGAAAAAAAGGTTTGTTCAGGGCAAGACAGTGGAAGAAGGAATTTTTCAGGCTGATCTGAGACTGGACTTCTTCCTGAATCAATTTCCCATGAATTTGAAAATCAGAAAATCAGAAAATGTGAAATTAGAAAAATGTCTCTCACCTGGCAGAATGAGAATTTTGACTTGAAACACTTGGCTACCTATAGGACCTCTACCTGAAACAGATACCTAAAATACAAAAGGGACCATTGTTCTTTCTTTAGGTTTCTGATTTTTATGGTAAATTGCTATGAGCATGTCAGACAATCAATATTAAAACCAGGTATAGAAATTTAAGTAATTTTGGCCTACATTTATCTAAATTTGAAATAGTAAGCTAAATTAGTGTAGTTTGTCATAACTGTTATGAAAGTCTATTTGTTAAGTGGAATGGTATTCTCCAAATGGGGGAATAGCAAAATAATGATTACAATCTCTGTATGTATCTGTATGTACTGAATATTCTGTGAGTACCAGATCAAATTGTAAATCATCAAGATCAAAGGAATTACAAGGTTTCATTTTCTAGTAAGGAGTTTCAACAGAAAAAGGGAAAAATCTCTATAAGCAACCTGCATTGAAGAAATCTCTGAAGCTACATCCTAAGCCATAGAACTGCTTCAAGTGTTATGGAATAAATGAACTTGAATCGTTCCTTGCTGATGTGTGTTTCTCTCTCTCTCTCTCTCTCTCTCTCTGTATATGTATATATATAAAATATATATATGAAATCAAGATTATCTCCTTTTTGAATCTCTGTAATTTTTTATTATTTGTTATTATATTACTCATTACTGTTATAAATCTTAGTTGTCCATGGTTCTCAGAAAATCTAAAATTCCACTGATACATGATTTCCCAATATACTCATTATTTTCCTAATTTTTTTACATTATTGATCTATGAATATTAAGGTCTGTGTTGATCAAAATGGGGGACATGTCTAATTGAATATCCTCTAATTGTTTATTAACATTTCTTTATTTCTATAGTTCTGATTAAAAGTTGTTCTATCAGTTCTAATTGAGAACTTTAGGTTTCAAGATGTTTATCTCTGGTCCCCCACCCACCCCCAGGGTATGTTCTTTGAGATAGATCTGGGGGACTCTGTCTGTGAAATGCAGAACTTTTCATTTGCATCTCAAAGGTTTGCTTTAACAATTAGATGATCTAGCCAAGAGATGACATTTTGGTAAAGAGGAGTCAGTAAGCCTGGAGAAAATCAGATCTTGTCAGTTTTGACACAGGAATAGACCTCTGGAAGAGTTAGATAATCATCAAAGTAATCAATGACAAACAAATGTATAATCCGATTGATAAACCACCAAATGCTTTATGATTCTGTGTTCATTCTGTATAAATTGTCCCCCCAATTTTTCTGTTTTTGTTGGCATTTGTAAGGATGTCAGTTTTGGTAAGATCCTAGAGAAATAAACTTCATTTATAATGCTAATATATTTGCTTCATTTTAGAAAAAAGGGAAATTGTGATTAACAAAATCTTGTATAAATAATAGACTGAATCAGAATTCATATCCTAAACTTTGGAATCATCATTGAATTTTATTTTCTATATGTATATCCAGTCTGTTGCCAAGATCTCTCAATTCTATTCCCCTCATTTCCTATAATATTTGTCTCTTCTTCTTCATTCACTCTGTCACCACTCTAGGTGATGTCCTCAATATCTTTACATCTGAAAGCATTCATACCTATGCAACTAGTTAGAGATTTCTCTCTCTTTCACTAGACCACTGAAGTCTTATTGATAATAGAGGGAATAAGAAGGGTCTACAGCTATAGTTCCCAGTAGCACAAAGCAACACCCAGATGACATAACCAATCCCCAAATTTTGTAATATTCTGTCCCAGTGTGATTACGTAGTTGAAGTATTAGCCTCCTGATCCTAAATATACCTGTAATAGCCTCACCTGTGCATTTACAACATGTTCATTTTTTGGTTCAGTTAATTGGATTCTAGGGCTGGAATGAGAAAGACTCATCTTATTGAATTCAAATTTTGTTCCAAACTTACTATTTGTGTAATATTGGACAAGTTGCTTAACCCTGCTGAGCTAGAGAAAGAAATGAAAAACCACTTCAGTATCTTTGCCAAGAAAATATATAAGTGGGGTGAGGGAGGGGAAAGAAGAATCATACACACCTGAAATGACTAAAGAACAACAATAACATCTCTTGTAACTCTAGACTACACACAGAGATAGTGGACTAAAAGATGTAACCAATCAAATATAATTTGTCAAACAAACCAAATTCATATCCCTCTACTTTTTCTTCCTATACTTGTGATTTGCTGACTTTGACTACTTTCCTAAATATAATGCTATTATTCATAATAGGTCTGCTTTCCAGGTGGATCCATGAATAACAAAGAGAATTCAGCAGTAAAATCCTTGAATAAGTCTGTGCTCTTTGCATACTAACCTCTTTGTTGAGAAAATTGAGACTTTATTTGATCAGGGCTCACATGTCACCTGTAAAAGTGCCTTGATAATGAGAATTAGACTAGCTTCTAAGACTCATTTTTCTGCATTCCTTTAGATGTTCTTTTTAATTACCAACAATAGATTAGTGTCACAGGTGGTAGCATACATCTTTTATTCATAGCTAGATTATGTAGATTATGTTTAAATTTGCTTTATCAATCTAAGCTCTTTATGTGTTTTTTAAAATTAAATACAAGCATCATTATTGTTTTTAATACACACACACACACACACACACACACACACACACATATATATATCCTGACTTTGTGCTCCCTACACTAAAAGCAAAATGAGTTTTGAAATTTATTTTTAATAGTTTAATTATTTTACTCACCATTTTTCAATTCTTTTATTTCCCCTGAAATTACATTTTTCTCTTTTCCAATTACCGACTAGAGTTAATTTTAGATGCCATTTACGTTCATACAATCAACTGTATATTTTACACTGATGAAAATACATTATTAGATTTTATAGAACCCAAAATACATGTTAATGCTACAAGTGAATATCACATTGGTATTATAAACCATATTGGCAAGTCATAATCATTTATAAAAGTCTTTGAAGAAATTGCTCATAACCTTATATACTTTGAAACAATTTTTCAGAGAATGAAGACTAATATTTCTCCTAATGTTAACAATAGTAATTATTCTTTTTTTAATTGTTTTTCAATTGTATCTGACTCCTTGAGTCAGACTCCTATTTGGACTTTTCTTGGCAAAGGTCCTAATGTGATTTGCCATTTCCTTTTCCAGGTCGTTTCATAGATAAGAACTAAAGCATGATCATAATGATCATAATGCTACTAATTGTCTGAGATCAGATTTTAATTTATGAAGATATGTCTTTCCGACTCCAGGTCTGGCATTCTATCTACTGTGACACCTAACTCCTTCATAACTACCAGAATAGCATGATCAATTGGAAAAGATCAATATAAATGCAGTCTATTGAACTTTTTTTGAGATGGAAAAGTCATATAAGAAATATGAATATTTACATGTCTTTTAGTTTTCAAAACACTTGCATTATTTCGGGGGGGGTGGTTTTGTGGACATATATTTTCTTATGACATGCATTAGAAATAACTCCTGCTGTTTGCTGTCCTTTCTTTAAAGACCCCCCATATTTGAAATCTAATTTTCTGGAAACTTCTAGCTTATTAGATAATTAGTATCTACATGACTGTGTTAGGAGATTTGGGAAAATAATCATATATAATCTGAATCTGAGATACCTACTATATTTATAAAATTTCTGAGTCTCTACAAATTCCTGAGCAAGCATGATGCATAGGTTGACCTTGGAATATCTATAATGAATTGTGAAGGTATGATAAAAACTGTTATAATGTGGATTTTTTAATTCCTAGGTTGCATGTAGATCATCCATTTCCTTTCATTTTCTTAACTATGACCTCAAGATCATTTCATCTGAAAATAACTGTATTCTACTCCTTACCAAGTACATTCTTTCCTTTCAGAGATGTGGTTGTAATCTTGACAGTCATTTTCATGAAACTTTGTCCCACTCTCTTCCTCAAATATTACCTTTTCCATAAAGCTGTCTCTGATTGTTACAGTTTTTAGAGCTTTCTCCTCAATCAATTTCCAAAGACTCTGTGAACATATTATATTATATCCTGTTGATCCCAGTAGATTGTAGGCTCTTTGAAGACAGGATGCTTTTTTTTTCTATGTGCATTCTCAACACCTATCACAGTGTCTCAACACACTATCAATGATAAGTATTTATAAACATCTGTTGAATTAAATTGAATTACTAGTAAATAGTATGATTTTGGAATGTATATTATTTTACTCTATTCAACTTGAGGCTAAGTCTATAACAAAAACACAGTGAGGGACAAATATCTAAATGGTGATTGAACCTGACTTAGTCTAGTAGTGCTGCCATACTGTACTCACAAGTTTATAAAAACTCAATGTGAAGTTTTATTTTCCTCTAATGGAGATCTAATTAAATAATAATAATTTTTTGGGGTTGTTAAATTATCTAATTCTTTGTGATGTGATGTGCAATAGCACACCAGGTCCTTTTTTCTTCCACTGTCTCTCAAAATCTAGCCAAGTTCATGTTCATTGTTTCCATGACATTATCTGGCCATCTCATCATCCACCATTCCCTTTTCCTTTTGTCTTCAAACTTTTCTAATATCAGGACCTTTTCAAGTGAGTCCCAATTTTTTCATTAGGTGGTCAAAGTATTTAAGTTTCAGCTTCTATATTTGACCTTCCAATGAATAGTCTGAATTAATTTACTTAAGTATTGACTAATTTGTTCTTGCTGTCCTCCAGACCACAATGAGAAAATGTCATAATAAACAGCATTTTAAGGTCTGTCAAGCATTTGCAAATATTCCATTTGATCCTATTCTCATTTTCTACAGATAAGGAAACTGAAGCTGGCAGAAGTTTAGTGACTTTCACAGCATTACAAAGTTAGTAAATAATAGAAAGAAAATGGAGACAGGAATAAGCATTCACATAGAACCTGTGTACCAAATACTGAACTAAACACTTCCACACATAGTTTCTAATGGTTCCTCACAACATCCCTGAGAGATAATGACATTACTAGTCCTATTTTCCATTTGAGGAAACTGAAGTAAGCAAAGCTTAAGTGACTTATCTGTGGTCACACTGTGTGAGATCAAGTTTGAACTCAGCATTTTCTGACTCAATGTTCAGTGTTCTGTTCACTGTTCTACCTAGTTATAATTATTATCCCAAAATGTTGATTAATACATGAAATATTTATTGCTAGTCCCTCAAACATAGTTAAATAAAATACAGGTCTGAATCTCAATGACTAATTAATACTTATCTTCCACTTTATTGAAAGGTTTAATCTTGCAACCTCTCAGACCTTATGCTGTTGCACTGATCTAAAATTTCTAAGGTTCTTTGGAATCTGATATAAGCAGTCAAAACTCCTTGACCTAGAATTCACATAATCTGCCTCCAACTTCCTTTTACATTATCTCATAATATGTGGTTTGGTTAAAAAAAACTAATTAAGATGGATATATCATTTATCTCATTTGATTTTATCATCTTATGAGGTAAAAGCTACTATTATTTCCATTTTGCAGATAATCTAATTAAGACTGAGAGAGGTTAAATGATTTGTCCACAGTTTCCAAGTATATAAGCTAGAGCATCTTCTTGACCGCTAAGTTCACTATTCTATTCTCTATCCTATGTGGCACAATAGATAAAGCACTGAACCTGAAAACCTAGGTTCAAATCCAACTTGAAGTCACTTAATCATTATCTGCCTCAGTTTTTTAAATTAAAACCTTTATTTACCCCAATTTCTTCAACTCTAAAATGGGGATAATAGCAGAACCTATCTACCATAATTGTTGTGAGGATCAAATTAGCTATATGAAAATTGATTTTTGCCTAGCATTTGACTTTGTATATTTATGTAGGGCTACATAAATGCTAGATATTATTCTTATTATGGACAATGTCATTAACATCCTTGGGTTTTTTTTTAGTTTCTTCTCTCCTTTATTTAACAAGACTATCCTAGTACTCTTCACAACTCCTTTTTATGTGGCTTTCTCCCATTAGAATGTAACTCCAGAATTGATCTGTTATATAGTAATGGCTTAATAAATGCTCTATCATTCCCCTTGCTTAGTGTTCAAAGAGAGTTGTTAGATTGTAAGCCCCTTGATGTCAGGTAACCTTAGAACATAACACAGTGGCTACCCTGTAGAAGACATTTTAAAAATGGTGAATGACTAGGATGGAACAGTGTAGAATTGGATTTGGAGTTATTAAGCCAAGATTTAAATTATTAACCTGAAATTTTCTACCTGTTTCTACCTGGGAAAATGATTTAACCACCCAAGATTTTGGTTCAATTATCACTAAAATGAGGGTATTATAGTATCTCTAATGTCTTTTCCTACTCTAAATCCATGATTATGTGATTATGATCCAAAAATAATACTACTCTAAGTTATAGTATTTAGGACTTCCAGGTTTAAATTATGATATATGGAAAGGGCATGATTTAAAGTCAAAGGGATTGGGTATTATTCTTGATTTGACCACTACATGTAATTTCACAAGTGATGATCTCTCTTTTGTTTGCCAAATTTCTTATTTTTAACAAAATCTCTAAGTTGCCTTCTAAGTCTCAATTCTGATTATATAATTTTTTTTAGTTTTTTGCAAGACAAATGGGGTTAAGTGGCTTGCCCAAGGCTATACAGCTAGGTAATTATTAAATGTCTGAAACCAGATTTGAACCCAGGTACTCCTTACTCCAGGGCCGGTGCTTTATCCACTATGACACCTAGCCACCCCCTGATTATATAATTTCTAAAATCTTTTCTAGCAAATTAAGAAGAAAATAAAATGATCCATTTATAAAGAATTAATTACATCATAGATTTTTAAAAATATTTTAAATAGATACTTTAGATAAAAGTTTTATTAGTAGTTGTATTATTTTAACTAAGTTTTATTAGTAGTGGTGTCCTGTCAAAGGCCTAGGATGAACTTAGAACATTCTTGTCTTAAGACTATAAGAAAACAATAAGAGAGATATATCCTATACTTTTCCTAACTCTGAAGTCTCTGATTTTTAAAGAACCATAAACTCTCATAAATGAAATAGATCATAAGTCATCTGAACATGGATTTGAAGAACAATCACTTTGAGGAATTCACCTGATCATAATCTCCTATTCTTCTATCTTGCCCTTTTCCTTATACCTCTTAAACCTATTCTTCATCCTACAAATCTAATGCTCTCCAAGATCATCATCTCTGCTCTGGATTCACCATCATCCTTTCCCAATTTTGATCCATAGATAACCAATTCAACTGCACTATCTTCCACTAAAACTTCTATCATATTGATGATCCTGCCAAAACCTGTATAACTTCCACTATTTGCCTATTCAATTCCTTTACACATGTTGCTTGATAATACTAGAAGATGCACAAAATTCAATTAACAGACTCTACTAAAATACTAATTTTACTATCTCAGATGTGATCTCACTATCCAAAGCAATCCTTTTACTCTTCTCTAATTGACTATCCTATTTTCTGGGTCAATAGGCCCAAACTTTCTGTTCTCTCTTCAAGTTTTTCACAACAGGTTCTCCCCTATGCCCTCTCTGCAGAGGACCTCATTTCATACTTTAATCTGAAAATAAATATTACTTGCTATGGATTCCTTTTCCCTTAACCTAAAACTTTAAAGCTTTTTCAGATCATTACCCATTTTCTCCTCTTTATTCTACTTGCTGCTGAGGTGATGATTATACTCTTTACAAAAGTCAGTCTCTCTATTTAAACTTTTGATAGTATCCCATTTTCTTTTTTTCTGACAGCTGGACCCTGGAATCATTTGCTCCTCTAGCCTTCAAGCTCTCTTTCTTTTTAATTAATGTATTTATTTATTTTGAATTTAAGAAATAAAATACTTTCATAACATAGCAGAATAGAAAAAAGGTAATTACACATGAAATTGTAAGTCTGTTATATACAATTTGCTATTCCTTTTAAATATATATTAAAGTTAACATATAACTTTCTTTTTTCCCATTTTTATTTCCTCCCATCCTCCCAATATACACATTAAAAATGGAAGCCATTAGACACCCCCCACACACAACATTCAATACATACTTCCACTTTTTAGTTCTTTCTCTGTGTTGATGGTGTCTTCCTTTTAGTCAATTTATAATAGTTAAAATGACTTAGCTGCTCAAAGTTATTCTTAAAAATAATGCTGTTACTATATACATTCTCTAGATTCTGTTCATTTTGCTCTTCATTATTTAGTGTAAGGCTTTCCATGTTTTTTCTTTTCTAAAATCATTAAGTTTATCATTTCTTATAGCACAGAATATTCTATCACAATTATTCAGTCATTCCCTAGTTGAACTTTTTGGACAGCAATCTAGAATTATGCTCAAACTGCCTAAACCCTTCAAATTAGCAATAATACCACTAGTCTGTTTCCAAAGATGACTAGGAAAAAAACCCAAAAGACAAAATTGTAAGTTCTTTCTATCCATTAGCTGCCTTCTTGTTCACTACAAGCATTCCTAAGTATCAGGTATCTTTAAAGAAACTCTGGGCAGTGAGGTCATGTAATGGATAGAGCATTGGCCCTGGAGTCAGGAGGACCTGAGTTCAATTTTGGCCTCAGACACTTAATAATTGCCTAGCTGTGTGACCTTGGGACAATCACTTAACCCCATTGCCTTGCAAAACAAAAAGAAAACAAACAAAAACAAACAAAAAAAAAGAAACCCAAAATCAAAACCAAAAAATTAACTTGATGCCTAAAGCTACCACTATATACTTCCTATCTATCAATAAACATTTAAAAGGCATAAACCTGTCAAGATATCTTGATGTTTATAGGCCTCAAATCATTCTGACTCTCATCCATTGGCCAACAATAGTCCCAGACCAAGTCTCACTTGGTCATTGCTTGAGCTCTGATCAGCTTACAGAGTATATAAATAGCAATTGTTTCTGCTTTGGTCAGAAACCATAAATGTTTTCCCTTTAGAGATTATTTTTTTCATTAGATTAAAAATTTCATTCTATGCTTCATTCCTTTCTAATCTACTCTTAATCACCAAATGAGTTTTCAGGTAAACTGACACTGTTAAAGACCTTACATTAAAAAAGGCCAAGGTCTCCCACTGTTCCTAGGTCTCCATTTGTCTAGATCTGTATTTGACCACTAGACCCAGAAGATTCTGGAGAAGAATGTGAAGCTACTGACTTTACATAACCTTCTCTCACTTAAATACAATTCATTTGCATGTTATGCTCTCACATCCCTGATGCCCTGTTCTTCTTCAAAAATGTTGTTTAAACAACTTTAAATCTCTACAATGACTGAGGCACTGTGCAAGGTCCTGGAACTTCCACAACCTTTCAGAGGCAATTACTTAAGTCCATCTTTACTGGTTGATTTTGATGGATTTATTCTCTTATTCCAAATTCACAACATTTATTATGCTGTTTTCATTTCTCTACATATTATCAAACATTTCTTTTTGTCCATGTACTGATTTAAAAATGTTGATAATTTTTGAGTTTATACCCTCATCATTTTCCAACATATTTTTACTCTTCTCTTTGCCAGAGTTATATCAAAGAATAAAAAAGAGCTGTATTTGTGCATGTGCGTGCATGTGTGTATATGTTTCCTCAAAACTAGCTAAGATATTATCTAATAATGATATTTTATATGGTGTTCTAAACCTTAAGCCTTTACTTCTTCAAAGAAGGAGACACATATTCATCTCTTATTCAAATCCAGATTGATTTTTATGATTTTGTTTTTTCTCTTTTATTTAATTTATTTTAATCAAGGTAAAGATTGTTGTACTGTTGATTCTGTGATTTCTCTCTATATCAGTTCACATAAATCTTTCCATGATCCTTTGTATTCATTATACTAATTGTTTCGTAGTTAGGTTTTATATCATTACATTCATGTACCACATTCCTCAATTGACAGACATCTAATTTGCTACTAGCTTTTTTAACTACAAAAAAGTGAGGATATGAATATTTTAGAATATATGGAATATTTTTTAATTCTTTATTTCTTTATCATGTTTCCAGCAATGGATCTCTGATTTAAAGTAGAAGGCAAGGCTATTTTAGACATTTTATAAGTGGTACAGTGCATTAAAGTTGTATTTTGAGAAAGGAAACACTAATTCAAATCTAGAAAATTCATTGATTAATTGAGTGACTTTTCCTAAATATCTTAATAACTGACCCTTTCAGTTTCCTCAATTGTAAAAATGGTAATAATAATAATGGCATCTACTTTCCAAGGTTTTCATTAGGATAAAAATGAGATAATGTTTACCTTTGCAAACTTTAAAGCACCATATAAATGATAGCTGGTAGAATTTCAAATAATTTTCTATAATGTTTAGAAAATTTCATAACTCCATCAACTGTGTATCCATCTTTCTAAAATACCTGAAAAATTAACTTTTTAGTCTTTCTTTCCATGTGAAAATGTTAGGGTCACTTTAACTTTCTTTTTTCTTATTATTATTAGTGTTTTACTATAATTGCTTTATTAAGTTGTGATTCTTTTGAGATATCTATTTTTATTCTTTACTACTTAACTATTAGTAAATGGCTAATGGTCATATCTATTTGACAAAGCAATTTCTTATTAAAAGAAGTAACAAATAGGTATGATCAATAAGCCATTCATCATTCCTTGAGTATATGACCTTTCTCTGAGATTTTTGACATAATTTCCCCAAATTTAACACTTTACTTTTTCTACTAGTTAGGTTCATTTTGTTTATGGAAAAACTTTTCAATTTCAAATAGCTGAAATTATTCATTTTATCTGTTACACATATCTCTAACCCTTAATTATTAAATATTTCTTCTATGAAAAGTAAATATTTTCATTATCTAGGTTTTATGACATGATCTTCAATATCTGTCACATATTCATTTAAAACTTATTACAGTATAGTATATGATATTGACATAAACCTATTATTTGGCAAAGGAATTTTTATTTTCAATTTTCCTAGGAACTCTGAATATATGAAATACTTTTCTCAATTATATTATAGTCAGAGATTTGTTGAACATTGGGTTATTTAGTTCCAATATATCTAGTTCTTCATGATCTAGTGTATATCATTGATCTATTTTAATCATTACTCCATATTTTTATTAATAATACTTTATACTATAATTTCAAGTTAGAATTGTTATAACTTTTTTTGCTTCTGTTTTTTATTTCCCTTGAGATGCTTGATCTGTTGTTCTCTCAATGAATTTTACTGTTGTTTTTGCCTAGCTCTATATTAAATATTCCTTTGGTATTTTGAAAGCTATAGCACTAAAAATCTGCAATTAAGGTAATATGAATAATGACAATATCTGTGTAGTCTAGTTATGAACACTGACTATTTTTCCAGTTATTTACTATTTTTTTGCTTCTTTAAGGAATTTCCAGAAGTAAATCTATGATTCTGTGAAATAAGAATGATTCAAGCACAAAAGCTATCCTACAATCCCCTAATATAACACAATTTATGGAAGCAAGTATGCAAAGAACACTTTAAACATATTCCAGATCCAAGGGTGCTTATGAGTGCATATGTATATTATATATATATATATATATATGTATATGAATACATATCTCACACATACATATGCATGTATATGTATCTGTATTTCTGTGTCTTTTGGGGGAATTTTCAACTGTGATCACATATGTCATTTTGTTGATGAACTATCCCTTTAATCATGATTATGAAAGACATCTTGTCTGCTTATCTTCATTTTTATCATATGATAAATGTTATGTGTCTATTTAAACAGGTTTGTATAGATATCTATGTGTATACATACATGCATGCATATATACACACCGTTACATACAGTCTCACTCTAAACATCTATTTTTAAAATGGATGTTGAGAATATTATCATAGAGAAACTAGAATTCTATTTTAAACATTATTTGGATTCTCTGCTTGCTTCTTCTTTGAAATATTTCTTTTATGGCTATTAAAATTTTTATGTTTTAAACTTTCTTGGATTTTATGAAGAATACAGAAAATTTCATGAACATTGAGATCTAATTTGAAAATTAGCAATAAACCCCAGCTTAGGGATCTGTGTCATAGAATTCTCTCTCAGTAAAAACATATTACACTAGGCCTGTGAGGTGTGAAAAGTAGAAAAAGTTTATTGATAAATAGAACCATTTAATTGCTGACTTTATAAGGTAGCAAGCATTATTTTGAAAGCCAAAAGACCCCCAGATGCCCAACTAAGTGTTACATGCTGATAGCAATGCTCTACCTCATTACAGACTGTTCTGTTTAAAGTCTATGAGAAACCCCAAACCTTGGGATTTTAATTACAGACTTTCCAAACCCCAACACAGCAGCCATAGAATAAACAAATACCAATTTTATTAGCATAATAGAATGACATGAACCAAATGAATGAATTGAGTCTCAAAGGATCTTCCTTTTTGGATGAGATGTGTTTAGACAGAATAGCAAGTGCTAAAATGATTTATTTATGTTGGAAATTGGGACATAAACTTAAAGTAGCAGTGCTTAAACTAATTTCTAATTGCTAGATAAGACATTACAGTGTTTTGGAGGCAATTGAGCTGTGCTTGTTCAAATGTCCATAGTAAACCTCAAGACTATATTTGTAGCTAAAGGAGAAAAAAAATAGACTCACTAATTCAAGTGAAAAGCATGTTTCTTAGATTTATAAAATAAATATATAGAGCTTGCATGTTTCATCATGATTCAAACCAGTTTGTCTTCAGCAAGGTGAAGGGAAATGCTTACATAATATCAATGAAAACAGTTGAAAGTAAGTTGAAACAAAGAGCTAAAGATTGAGACAGGGGCAAATAAGAAACCGAGAGACAGAACAGACAGACAGAGACAGGGACAGAACGGTGCCAGAAACACAAAGAGAGAGTTACATAGATGATATAGAGAGACAGAGAGAAACAGAGACAGATAAAGCCAAAGACAAGGAGAGACAAAGAGAGACTGAAAATGTAAAAAGAAGGTTGAGATAAAAACTATTCCAGAAATGTTTTCTATTTTCTATTTCTACTTTTTTTTCCTCTTGGAATGAGAAGGGGACGGTCTATAATCCAGTTAAAAATCAATTCAGAATATTCACGGATATATGACTGTGATTGAATCATCTGAATTGATTACAAGTGGATTTAACAGGTTTTTTTTTTCACTTCCTTAATTGAAAAGAAGTAGGGGAAAGCATTTTCTGATTTTTTTTTGAAAAGACGAAATTGATAATGTTTATCACTGTGTCATACATAAGTTGTTTACTTGGAAATAAAGTACTATGAACATAGAACCAAGTTTCTTGGTTTCTGGGTCATTGCAGGGAGAAAACATGGACTTCAGAGAGATTGAACAAGTTTCTTTTGGACAGAAGCTCTTGAACTGACCAGCAGGACAATAAACAGTTCCATTTTCCTTTGGAAACGGAATATGAATCCAGAGGCAGAAGGTGAAGAGAGACAGTAGAAAAGAGAAAATGGGGAGATGGGTAGTTTGCAGAAATGTTCTGCTTGACAGGATCCAGAGGGACCAATGTGGCTACAGCAAACTAATATTTATGGAAATTTTCTTTTAGGAAATCTGATGAAAGAATGTGATGAGCTCTCTTCCTCTCACCCCTGCTTGCTCTCATCAATTGGTAGATACTTTCCTCAAATATTCCTTCTTAAAGTTTCTCATTTTGTATTTCATTAGTGCAGACAATTTAGGTAAAGATATAGTCCATCATAACTGCTGTTTTAGATGACTCATCATTGGTCAATCAATGTTCCAAAAAGAATATAGGTCTGAATCTTTTATCTAAATTGTCAAGATGCTTTCATAACCAAGAACAACCCTACATGTAGCTTTTCTTTTGCTTTTTGAGATTTCTCTAATGCATAAATATACATATATATGCACAAATGTGTATTTTTATATGTATGTTGTTGACTTCTAATAAATGTTTATCTCCTCATTATATCAATGGTAACTGAGTCCAGGAAGGGTTCAATATTAGATAAATACAACATAACTGAACATATCAATAGCAAAACTAACAGATACCATATGATTATCACAATAGATGCTGGAAAAGCCTTTAATAAAATGCAGCATCCATTCCTATTAAAAACACTAGAAAGCATAGGAATAAATGGAGCTTTCCTTATAATAATAATAAATAATAATATCTAAAATCATCAACAAATTTTATACATAATAGGGATAAATTCAGAGTTTTCCAGTAAATTCAGGGGTGAAACAAGGATGCCCATTATCACTATTACCATTCAATATGGTATTCGAAAGGACAAAAAAAAGTAAAAAATTAATCTGGAGCAGCAAAAGGTTAAGAATAGCAAGGGAACTGATAAATACACGAATACTATGGAATGTTATTGTTCTATAAGAAACCATAAATAGTTGGACAATAGAGAAGCATGGAATGAGTTATAGGATCTGATGGTGAGCAAAGGGAGTAGAATGAAGAGGACAATGTACACATTAACAACAACATTGTGAGATGATCAACCTTTAATGGAAGCAGCTGTCTCAGGCTATGAATAATTCTGTCCCCATCCAGAGTAGGAAAAACAAAACAAAACAAAATAAAAAAAACCCCTTCAGAATCTGATGAACATTTTTTAAAAATATCTCTTTCCCTTAATCCTAATTCCTCATACCAAAAATGACTAATCTGTAAACATGCCATCACAAAGATGTATGTACAATGTTAATCTAACTTTGCTGCTGAAGGGAGGAGGGTGGTAAGGGAGGGCTGAAGGAAATTTTGTAACTTAAAATATACATATGCATGTGGATGAATATTGAAAAACTTTCATAATATGTATTTGTAAAAATAAAATATTAAAAAATAATAAAACAAAATGGTAACTGGTTGGTGTTATCCTGAAGGGGGAAGAAGTCTTAGCATAACTGATAAGGCACAATGATCATGAGTTGGTAAGATTCATTCCTCCTGCCACATCCTCCTGGACATACCTCCTTGGAGTATTGTCATATTCAGCCCCATCCTGAGTTGAGGGATATTTCCATGATGGACAAGATACTGAAAAAATAACTTTCTTCAGTTTCCTCCTTCTATTAATGGAATTGTATAAAATCACTCTCCAAACTCTATTTTGGGGCCTGGTTTTCTAATTGCCCCCCCATGTCTGTTTAATAAGCAAGTTTTGAGAAACTTTAATAAATGTGTATGTTAATGTAATTCTGTTCAATCTTGAGAAGTTTATCCCTCATCAGGACAAATTCTGGAGGTTAATAGCATGTTAAATTTAATTTTTTACTAAATGACCAACACTTGGAGGTTGTCAATGTATACAAACATCCTGTATTGCTGTTATGTATTGCCTCCCTGGTAGGTGTTAAATACTCCAATTATCATTGCTGTCTAATGGAAATGGAGGTTGACCCACATTAGTCATATGATTTTTCTTTATTATCTTCAATGTTTAAAATGAAAATAAATTCTGAAATATATTTTGAGGACTGTGAACATCCATCTAGCCCATCCCCAAAAACTGTTTTTATTTCTATCATTTTTGGTTTTTAGTTTCTTAGAAATGGATACTTACTGGAGTATGTGACTATAATAATTTTCTCTTTAGCATAAGTAGTAGAGAAAAACATGGATTAAAATCACTCTGACATATATTTACCTTTTTAAATATAATTTTAAATATCAACATGAACATAATTAGGTGACAATCATAGTAGGATGATAAAACATAATTTGAACTCTGGAAACTTTTACTTGCCAAAATTTTAGTATTTAAATTTTTCCCAAAGATACAAAAAAATGTTTTCCTACTATGTTAACTATCATATGTCAGAACACTGATGGCCTAACTTCAGATAAAATCTTAACTGATCAGAACAAATCTAGTTTTTATATGAATATTTGTCTAGATCTTTGATGTGCCTGTTCCTTTACCTTAAAATTCATCTAAGGAAAAATAACATTAAATTACTTGCTAAACTTTTTGAACATAGAACTGCTTTTCTAGCAGCTATTCCTTTTACATTTGCCAGGTTCTGAATTAAAAATAATGGTTAAGAATTCAGGACTGAAAATTAGGAAAATGTTTCCCTAGCCTCAAGGATTATCCAAAATTTAGAAGACTTTTGTATAATACTTATCAAGACATTTTTTATTGCTTTTTTTAGAAATTCACAATTTGGGAAATGTCAGAAATTATAAGTGCTTTTTTTAAAAATTTTGTTCACAGTAGCACATTAATAAGGTTCATCTGTGAAGTAGTCTAAAAGATGCAAGCACTAATATTTAACTTAAAATTAAGTAAGGGAGTCAAGATGGCTACAGGAGAAGACCCTCTCTTAGGTACTCTCTATATATATAATATTTCTAAAATTGTAAAATAATGACTTTAACTAAATTTTAGAGAGACAGAACTCACAGACTAATTCAGAGAGGCAAGTCTCCAGACCAAGGTAACCTGGAAAATAGTGGAAAGGCTCTACTTTGCAGGGTTAGAAGGGTGGCCTGCCAGAGTGAAGGAATTTTAGCTTCTTGGAGGCAGCCCCAGGGCACCTGGGAGCTGTGACTCACTGCAGCAGGGATAGTTTCCTGACCTACATCCCGGGGTGTACCAGGCACTACTTGGAAGATTGGGATGGGGGGGGAGTTGCTCTGCCAGAGAGAGCATGTGAAGCCCAGCCCTCAGGGTACTCAGCCAGCAATGGCTCCTGCAGCCCAGATTCAGGAAATGGAAGTAGGCAGAGCCAGTAAACAGGAGCCCATAGGTAACTGAGCCCTGAGTACTCAGACTATCAAAGGTAGGGGAGTGGAGAGAGACTACTGATATTTGTCCTGTGTATGTGGAACAGGACTGTGGGATTCTGACCACATTCAGATACTGATTATAGTCTAGGCCCCACCCATAGAACAGTAGGTTTCCCCCCATTGCAGTCCTGTCTCAGAGGGGTGCGCTTGTGGTCATTCACAGACCTGTAGGGAAGACAGAGCTTCATGCATTGAGATCCTTGAGTGTGTGTGTGGGGGGGGTGGCCCAATAATACTTGAGAGTTCAGGAAGCTCCCCAAGACTAGGCACAGGTTGGGGAAATGAGTAAACAGAGAAAAAAGAGGAACACCATTGAGAAATACATTGTCTATGATCCCAAGAAGAATCAAAATACTCAATCTGAGGATAAGGAAGTACAAGCTCCTGTATCTAAATACTTCAAGAAAAATGGAAATTGGGCTCAGGCTATGACAGAACTCAAAAAAGTTTTTGAAAATCAAGTGAGGGAGATAGAAGAAAAATTGGGAAAAGAAATGAGAGAGATGCAGGAAAAACATGAAAAAGAAGTCAGCATTTTATTCAAGGAGATCCAAAAAAAATGCTGAAGAAATAACATGTTAAATTGCAGCATAGATCAAATGGATAAAACAGTTCAAAAAAGTTATTGAGGCAAAGAATGATTTAAAAAGCAAAATTGGTCAGATAGAAAAAGAAATAAGAAAGCACTCTGAGGAAAACAAATCCTTCAGATTTAGAATGGAGCTAAAGGAAGTTGCTGACTTTATGCGAAGTCAAGATACAATACTTCAACAACAAAAGAATGAAAAATTAGAAGAAAATGTGAAACATATTGAAAAAACAACTGATCTGGAAAACAGATTCAGGAAAGATAATTTAAAAATTATTGGGATACCTGAAAGTCGTGATCAGGAAAAGAGCCTTGACATCATTTTAAAAGAATTCCTACAGGAAAATTGCCCAGATATCCTAGAAGCAGATAGCAACATAGAAATTGAGAGTATCCACCAATCTCCCTCAGAGAGAGATCCAAAAAAAAGAACCCCCAGGAATATCATAGCCAAGTTCCAGAACTTCCAGGTCAAAGAGAAAATATTACAAGCAGCCAGAAAGACACAATTCAAATATCATGGAGCTGCAGTCAGGATCACACAGGACTTAGCAGCAACTACATTAAGGACTCATAGGGTTTGAAATATAATATTTCAGAACTCAAAGCAGCTTAAAATTCAGCCAAGAATCAACTACCCAGCAAAATTGAATGTCCTCTTCCAGGGAAAAAGATGGACTTTCAACAAACTGGGGAATTTCAAATGTTCCTGTTAAAATGGCCAGAGATGAACAGAAGGTTTGGTTTTCAAATACAGGACTCAGATGAAGCATAGAGAGTGGAGGAGAAAGATAAAATATGAGGGACTTGATGATGGATGGACTGCATGTATTCCTGCATAGAAAAATGATACTCATAATATTCATAAAAAACTTCTCATTTAATAGATCAGGTAAAAGGAGTTTTATAGATGAAGCACAGGAGAGAGCTGAATTTGAAGATATATTGTCAAAATGGAGTCAATGGCTAAAAGGGAAATGTAATGGGAGTAAGAGAAAGGAGAGGTGTAATAGGCTAAGATATTTCATATAATAAGATTTTTTTTTATTTCAATGAGCTATCGCAATGATATGGAAAGGGGGAAGGCAAGGGGGAATGAGGGAAACTTCACTCCCATCAGAGGTGGCTAGGAGAGGAAACAGCATATATTCTCAATGGGGTATAGATATCTAGAGTAAGAAGGAGAGAAGGGGGACGGGGGAAGTGGGGGATGTGAGTGATGGAGGAGAGGGTGGACCATGGGGGAGAGTAGTCAGATATAACACATTTTCTTTTTTACTTCTTGCAAGGGGCTGGGATTGGATGGCCTCTCCAGGACCACAGGGATGGGTGGTTGATGGGCCTTAAGAGTGGTAGGTGGGCTCAGGACCTCTTGGCCCCAGGGCCAGTGATCAGTCTGCTGCACCACTCAGCTACCCTATACCACATTTAAGAAGAGGGACAGAGTAAAAAGGAGAGAGAAAATATAGTGTATGGTAGTGGGGAAGTACAGATGGAGGGAGTTGTGATCAGCAATGGCAACAGTGGAAAAATATGGAAGTAGCTTTTATGATATACATATTATAAAGAATGTGATCTACCCTTGACAGTACTGGTGGTGTTGGAACATAGACTGAAGCACATTTATTATTATTTTATTTTGGTTTATGCAGGGCAATGGGGTTGGGGTGGCTTGCCCAGGATCATGCAGCTGGGTGATTGTTGGGGATCTGGGGCTAGATTTGAGCTTGGGTGCCCCGACTCCAAGGCTGGTGCTCTATCTACTGCACCACTTAGCTGCCACTATTATTATTAATTTTTATTTTAATTTTTTTCTCTTTCCTTTACTTTATTGTTCATAAGGGTCTATATTTTTTGGGGGGAGGGGTTTATTATGCTTATTCTTAAACAAGAATATTTTAGTAATGTATAAAAAACATCCTATGTACAAAAATAAAATATATATAATAAAAAAATTTAAAAATTAATGTGTAAGATGCAAGGCAAATTAAGAGAAGTTGAAAAAATTTGAATAAATAATTATGGGAATATAGTGCAAAGCTACATAGAGCTGAATATATTACAGGTCCAATGTCACCCAAATACAACTATATAAAAAGGAAACTGTGAGACTTTACAATAATCTCTAGTAAATTTTGTCATTAGTTTTGACCTATCATTTCAGCCCAGATCTATGTCTTTTGTATTTAGTAAGCATTGCTCCTACATCTGTTAGGGATTTTTAGATGACTATGAATAGACCCTTAGATTTAGAGTCAGGAAGAGCAGAGTTCAAATCAGGACTTAGTCACTTACTAGCTGGGCAAGTCAGTTGACCTCTGTATACTTCAGTTTCCCCATCTATAAAATGAGGATAATAATACTTACTTTCCAGGATTGTAAAAACAAAATGAGCTCATGCTTATAAAGTGCTTTGTAAAACTAAGAGCAAATGCTTTGTTGTTTGTTTTTTTTTTAATTCTTTATAAATGATAACTATCATGAATGGAGGATGTCTTCATTTAGATATTGATTAAAATGTTGAATGATATGAGGTCAGGCACAAAGTTCTGCACTATGCCATATAAGAGCTCCTGCAGGTTGGTAATGATCATTAATCATTAACTCAATTAATATAGTCAGTGAGACTTAAATAGCTACAATATTATTATCTACTCCACATTTCTCAGGCATTTCAGGTGTATGCGTTATGGACATTATGCAAAACTTTGTCAACTTCCTTGCTATAGTAAATATTTGCTTTAACTTTGAAATTTTCCTAAACTATTAATCTTATTTTCTTATCATAAGAGGAAACACAATTAGTTTGGTTCATTGAGCTTTACTTTCTTTTCCAAGTATGGTCAAAAAAGTTGTTATTTGTTTGCACAAGTAAGCAAAGAGGAAACTCTATCAATGATTTCACTGGTACAGGAAATCTACAAATGTGCCTGAGAGTTTGCTTTAAGACTTAAGAATTTTAGACATTACTTTGGGGTACTGAAAGATTGGATAGCTTGTCAAGGTCACCAGTTAGTATGTATCAGAGGCGAAATGAAAAATGAGTTCTTTCAAGACTTGCTCTCTACTGACTGCTGCCTAAATCCTATCTCTAGAATGTTAGAATTAGAAAGACCCTAGATATTTCTGTCAACCTATTATTTTATATATTTTGCAGTCATGTTCCAAAGGACTTGAGACATAACTTGAATGCACAGATTTCAAATATTAGGGGCGGCTCTGGACTGGGGCCCCCTGAGAGGAACGTTGAGACGCCCCAGAACCTGCCTTCGGGTACTGGGATGGCCTCGGTATGGGCTGGCTCCACCCTCAGGGGGAACTCAGGAGGAGCAAGACCACCTACTAGGAGGAGTTAGGTCTGGGGATAAAAGGGATAGTTCAGAAAGGCTGGGGGGATTCTTAGTAACATCAATAAAGAAGTGAACCTCTCCTCGGGTGCTCTGCCTGGTTTGTTCTCCCCTCCCCCACCCCGGGTGGGGAGCCAGAGACGTCTGAAGACCCTGGATTAGGGTAAGTAGAGGGCGGTGGCTGGAGGGTCAGACAGACCCCTCCCGCAACATCAAACAGTAGAGTTAAAACTGGAATTTGACCAAATTTTAATTCAATCAACCTTTCACTAATTAATTCTTTAATACTTCTTGATTGGCTTATTGAAATGAACATATCTAGTGTACTACTTAATAGGAAATATCAACTAATAAAAAAGAAAAGTATTTAAATAGGATTTCTAAAACCAACTGCAAGTATGATGACAGAAAGTTGGGCAAGTCAGCCTGTTTAGGATTTAGAATGGATGTGGGGAAGAAAATCTGTTTAGGAAGAAATGATACAGGGTGATGGTGAGTTGATTAAAGTTGAGAAGTTTCAAATACCAAACCAAATATTACTCAGGAATTAGAGGAAATAAAATAATTTGACAAGTATATATGTGAGTTTGACAACAAATAGAAGGAAAAATAATTGCTTTCTAGATAATGAGTGATACATAGAAAATAGAGAACAGGAACAGAAATATTTTATTAGTTAACTATATTTTATTCAGAGTGGGTTATAGCAGGTATAAAGCCAACAATACAAGCTATATTCACTGTACCATGGATATGTTTATTCAAAAGGCAAACAAAATCTTGAGCAAATTATATTTAATATCTTTGTCATATCCCTAAAGGGAGAAGAGAACTTTTAGATTTACTTTTCATCCATGAAAATATATATCCAAAACTAAGAAACAAGAGTTATCAGAGTAAAGGAGGGGCTCACTATTTCTTAAAACTAGTTTCTCATATCCAATTTTAAGATCTATTAGATTTTCTCTGTGTGTTATTTCTATTTTAATTGTTTTTAACTCTGAGCTCTACTTGTATCATGGTCCACCCTCTCATTATTTGTGATCTAGGCTGTGCAGGAGATTGAATGGGGGCCTCGAGTCAGTAAGACCTGTATTTAAATTTGACTTCAGGCACTTATTAGCTGTATGTTCCTGGCAATCAATTAATCCTATTTACCTTAGTTTCTCTACCACTCTGGTATCTTTGTTATCTATTTTTCTATCATTTCATTTATAGCTGATTCTTTGTGATTTGATTTTGTTTTCTTGGCAAAGATATTGGAACAATTTGTCTTTTCCTTCTTCAACTCATTTTTCAGATGAGGGAACAAAGGCAAACAAAGTTAAGTGCTTTACCCAGGGTCACACAATGTTTGAGGTCATAATTGAACTCAAGAAGATGAGTCTATCAGTCTACACCTGGTACTCTATCATCTAAGCCACCCCAAATAATTTTGTTGTGAATGATTTAGTCATTTCAGTTGTATCCAAATCCTCCCTACTTCAATTGGGGTTTTCAACAAAATGGGTCAAAAAGAAACTGACCTGACTGCAATGACTGAAAACCCCCCATAAATTTCTAAAGGCCAATTTATTATAGCCTAATCCTTCCCTTGTGAGAATCAATATTAAATTTTCAGGGTGAACATTTACACCACATAAATTGGCAAACAATATAAACCAAGGCTAGATTTATTGTTTTGTTTATTAGACTTTTAAAAAGATGGAGCAAATATTAATAGTACAAATTAAATTTTAAAATGTGTCATGAATAAAAATTTTTAGAAGTCACTTATCAAATATTTACCAGCATAGCTCTGAATGTAGAATAGTATTACTAAAAATATAATTTTGTTGCTATTATTCAGTCATTTTCAGCCATGTCTGTAGTTCATATATATATATATATATATAATATATATATATATTAGATCATGTAACAGATTACTAATATAAAAACAAAATTATTCAGTGATAACAGATGTATCTTCACCACATATAGACTTATAGAAGAATGTACCATAGAATGACATGAAGTTAATCATGCAGAATTAAAGAAGAAACTCACCTTTAATTCTGTTCTTGGAAGCAGCAGCTGGTACCAAGCAAAAGTGTGCACAATAAGAAGAGAACAAAGATATGTTAGACAGAGGTTGTTAAAACATACCAAACAGACTTAGACAGAGGCTGTTAGAACACAAAATACAGAGAAAGTTGTAAGAGTTTAATACATCTGCTTTAAGAATACATGCATAAGTAATGTATTGCAGATACATATTATTTATTTTAAAGACTTAAAAGATAATTTTCATTAGTACATTATATTTTCTTAGTATATGAAAAAAAGCACTGAATATTAAGGACTGAAATGTCATGTTTAAAAGTGTATTGACATTGAGTTTTATGTATATTATACTTAACTATATATCTACATATATGTATATGTACATATATATATATACACAAGTATTACAAGACAAGTGCATGCTTTATCTGTTAAGATCTCTGCATTACTCATTTTCTTCTTTCAATTCAATACCACCATAAAAATAAGCTTAAAATTAAATCAAACCTGAGTACAAGTTTTTACCCAACTGAAGGTGTATCTTATGTTCTGAACATATACATATGAAAGTCTACTCATGGAAAATACTGAATGCTCAGAAAGTTATAAATGTCAGATTTACACAGTCAAATCAAAATATTATGAGGCAGAGGAGTCCAGTCATTCTGATTTTATTATCAGCATAACTGTGAAATCAATAGACTTTTAAATAACTCTAAATAGAAAATTTCACATTCAAAATTAGTGTCTCTCCTCAATCTTTCTAATCTATGAGAATAACTTTATGCTTAGCCAAAAGAAGACACCATTTTGGAGGTGGATAAGTAATGCAATAATATTTTAATAAAGGGGTTGTTTCCCTTTGGAAAAACTTCCTTCATCAAAGGAAGTTTTCTAATTTAGCATTTTAGTAGAAACTTTGTTTTTGGAAGTGAGGCATAATAAGCTAGTGGTCTCAATGGATCTGAAAATGATATAAATTTCATTTTAATAGATTAGCAGAACAAAGAAGAGTTATTTTGTATTTGTATATACATCATTTCTATTATGAAGCATATAGCTTTATTTTTTATTGAACATTTGATGAAGTTTTTATTTTAGCTCAGATTTAGTACTTGTAACTTATATATAGAAGCTTTCAAAATATGCCTCATTTATCAAAATTACTCAGGAAATCGGGAAGAGGTTTTTATAAACACCTATTGAATTACACATTAGTCTCAACAGATGATTACATCTTTCACCTGAGAGTCTCCAAGCAAAAATATTAACTAAGTATTTTTCACATTCATCCTCATCTAGATAGAATCAAGGGAAAAATAGATAAGATTTATGTATTGGTATTTTCACCTCAAATAAAGGTACATTTAATGTAACATTATAATGTAACATTAATTCATTATAATTATATTCATATTTACATCATTGCTAATAATTAATATTTTCCCATTTAATTACATTTTTGAGGCGGAAAGGACAGGGTTTTTTAATTTATTTTTTATCTAATATCTAATATATTTTATTTATCTAATTTATTTATCTTTAACATGTGTATGGGGTATTAGAAAATCCATTGAAAGACTAGATGTAGAGGAAAGTGAATATCAGGTCCCATTGGTGGTGAGGAAAAGCTCTAGGGGGCTATCAAGACCCGATAAGGTAGAGATGGAGAGAGAAGGAGACAGTAACCTGTGACATTTTTTAAAAAGCAGTCATTTCAGGAGGTTATCTTCATAAGGTAGAAGGTCAGATTTCTCTGGAACTCCTTTATCCCAAAGACATCCAAATTTGATGGTGCTCAGATGAGTAAGCTATTGGACTCAAGATGAGAAAATGATGGGGCAGCTGAGTGGCGCAGTGATTAGAGCATTGGTCCCAGAGTCAAGAGGACCCGAGGTCAAACTTGACCTCTGATACCTGACACAGTACCTTTGTGATCCTGGGCAAGTCACTTAACTCCATTGCCTTAGTATAAAATAAATAAATAAAAATAAATGTAAAAAAAGAGAAGAGAATGAATAAAAGAGCTTGACCTTTGACTCTGAATGCTGAGCTCCTTCTATTACATCACAAGACCTCCATTGTGAATTCAAGTTCCTGGGAATTATAATACTCCACCAAGATCAGTGGACAAAGTGATGGGCAAGGGAAACAAAAATGATTTATATTTCCACTAATAGTTATAGATGGAGGAGGGATCAAAAGCTTTTACATTTTAAAATTTCCATCTTGAATGATGGTCATTGGAAAAAAAAAGTCTAGCTAGACAAAGACCAATGGAAGATTACACTCTAGAATATCCCAAAAGAGGAAAGACATAAGGAATAGAGTAAATTAAATTAACATTTCTTGAAAAGGGACATTATAAATTAATGTTATAGATATGTTTGCTGGTGGGATTGTTGTATTCTTATCAAACAATGGGAAAAAGTTTATTGAAAGCAAAAGTTAAAAAGAAAAAAGCACAATAGAAGTAAATTCAAAGAATGTGTTCAGGATTAGGGAAGGGAAAGTTTGAGAGGAACTAAAATGTGATTAGGGATTAGCTGCTAATTTAAAAGATGAAGAACATAATTTAAGGGAGGAAAACACAAACAATAATTAAAACATTGATTGTATAGGGATCAAAATATTTTAAAAAGCGAATGAAGAATATATAAGAAAATAAATCTGGCAATTTATTATATGTAAAGACATTAGAAACTTAAAGACACAAAGTAAAAATAAAGGTCTAGATAAAATTACTTCAGTTGAAAAATTAGCAGTCATAATTATGATTTCAATAAGTTATACATGGAAGTTGATAATGTCAAGAAAGACAAACATACCTAAAGAATAAACAATGAAAGAGTGTTATTTAATGCATATTACCAAATACTTTCCTTTAATTCTTAAAGGAAAAGTCCATTGAAATGCAAAAATGAAACGGGTAGTAACATTAATTTATATTTTATTAAATTCTAATCTGTTAGAGCTAAATAAGTTGAAAAGGATTTTTAAAAGGCTATGTAAAGTTGAACAGATAACTGGAAAAATATATTTGAAAGTCATTCTGTTTTATAAATGATGATGTACACAATATGTATATTTTTCAACATTGTAGAGTACTCATATACACTGATCACATTCTAGGTCATGAATGAGCATACAAAAGCAATAGACATATATATGGAAGGAACCAAAATCACCTAAATAAGAGGTGGAAAAAATAGGATTAATATAAAAAAATAGGATGAACAAATATGATAACCTAATATGCTATTTAATCAAAAAAGGAAGCAAAATAAAAGTGCCAAAATAAACATGAAGATGAATTCACAACAGATTATTCAGAGTGAAAAATCAAGCTAATCATAATATCTACCAAAAGGGGGGGAAATTATTTCCCAGAAAGATTTACAAATCATTTCTATTAAATGTTTGTGGAATAACCATTAATTATCCTGCAACAATGACTAACTATAGAAAAATAAGCTATGTTACTAAATATGTTTTAGTGCACCACCCTCAAGTGAGAGAGTGAAAAAGCTGGGGAATAGTATATGGACCAATATCAGTAATAAGTATTGCTATGAAATTTTAAAATAAAATTTTAGCAGAAAGTTCACAGCAACATACATTAAAAACATTCATTATGTTTCCAAGTTGTATATAAAAACAGGAAAATCAGATTATCTTTTAGAAAAACAAGGTACATAATTAACCATAAAAACAAAAACAAGAAAAACCATATTACTATATTAGTAGACAGAAATGGCTTTCAACAAAGGACAACACTTAATTTTGTTTAAAATCCTAAAAAAAATGGGCTGGTTAGGACCTTTCCTTTACATATAAGCAAAGGAATCTATCTAAAATTAAGAATTTATATTATATAAATAATCACTAGGTTCTTCCCTACTGGGAGTTTAGGGGTAAACAAAGATGAACTGCTATCCAATATTAATAATACTTGATAAAAGAAATGCTAGCTAGAGAAATAAGAAAAAAAGAAGTTAACATCAGCAAAAAAGAGGCAAATTCATCATTCTGGATGCTTGACAAACAGGTAGATAAAAATATGAACCAAGAAATTATAGAATTAACAACTTCCATAAAATAGGTGCATATATCAGTGTAATAATGTGTATAAAGAGCTAACTTTTTAGTCAAGTAGACCTGGATTCAAATCCTGCTTTAGATACATAATTGGTTTTATGACCTGGACAATTCCCCAAACAGCTTTTTTAAAGCAATAAGTTGTAGATTGCAACTGATATATTGGTGGAGAGGATTTCCTCCCTGTAGAATTTCCTACACCAATGAAATTGTAGTTCAAGACAAAACAAAATAGTAATTTACAAAACAAATCAATACAATCATGAAGAATTATATTTAACTTCCAAAATAGAAGTTAAAATATTCATAAAAGAACTAAAACATATGTAAAATATCAGGAAATTAGCTTACCATGATGTATATAAATGTATCCACAAAATATTTTACAGAGAAATAAAGGAAGTTAAGTAATTTTATATATAATATATATATTATATATATATATTGTTCATGACTGATTAACTCCAATATAATAATATAATAAGAATAATGATTCTAGATTAAATTATAGACTTAGTGTTAAATTAAAATACCAAGTGGTTACTTTTTGGTAGAAGACAAAATATTAAGTCATTTGTAGAAATAAAAGATTAACAATTACAAGGAACGGGTAGGTAGCTGGTGCAGTATCTATAGCATGGGCTCTGGAGTGAGGAGGATCTGAGATCAAATTTGAACTCAGAAACTGAGTAGTTGTGTGACTTTGAGCAAATAACTTAACCACAATTTTTCTACCTCCTCCTACCTCCGCCCTCAAAAAAAAAAAGAATTGTTAAGAAAATAAGGATCACAGAGGCAAATGTCAGAGACAATCATCAGAATTCATTAGGTAAAGAATGATATGGGTGGATGGCCATCATGCTGCTTTAGGATAGCTTACATTACTACTACAATAGCTAGCTTCCAGATTTGCCTTGTAGTTTACCAGTTGAATAGATCACTAAGAGTTTGATTAGCAAAAAAAGACATCAGTATAGTCTTCAATAGGTAAATAAGGAAAGGCTGTTTATCAATAGTTTTAAAAGAACTGTACATTATCAACAATTGGATAAAGAACACACCAACTCACAAATTAAAAAAAATTCTGATATTATGATATTATGATAAAAACCAAAGAGAGTCAATGTTGTAGTAGTTGCTAAGGAATATCCATTCTGAGATATGGAGAGCTATGAATTACACCAATCTTTTTGAAGAAACAAAACAAAGCATAATAATTTGGAGTTGGGCCAAAAATATAGACTATACAGTTCTTCTATGAGAATGAAGGATAAAACATCATCATGTAGTTCATATTCTTCTATCCTGACTTCCTTAAAGACTTAGTTCAAATATGGTTGTATTGACCCTCCTACAAGAAGAATTTCCAGTTCCCCCCCCTCTGTTCCTTCCTCCAAATACCTTACACTATATAAATATTTATTTGCTTATTATTTCCTCCATTAGAATATTAATTCTTTGAGACCAGGTATCATATTTTCACCCTTTTTTGTATCTCTAGTGTTTAGTATAATATCTGGCAAACAAGTATTTTAAATATATTTATTAATACAATATTACCATTAATATTTTGATTTCCTGAGGATGTTTGAATTAAAGGACAAGAATAATTAATAGCATTTACCATAGTAGAAAAAATTCAAAATAAAATGTGTGCCCAATATTTGGAGAAATAGATAAATTAATTGTACCATATGAATGGCATAGATTAATGTATCATAAGACATAACAAATATGAGGAACTCAGGGAGACATGGAACTACTTGTAAGAGCAGATGCAGATAGCAGAGAACAGATTCAAGGGGAAAACAAAATTACTAAGATGACAAGAAGACTAAACACTAAAAGGCAAATGAATTTAGATCAAAAGTAGTCATCAAAGTTAGTTCTGGAAGATTAATATTAGAAAATTATTTCTCCTAGTAGACAGATGGTGAAATGAAAGTATAGAAAGTTATATACTTTATTAATCTTGACCCTTGTTCCCAGTGGCAGAATATTTTTTTTATATTGTACATAAAGGAAAGTATGTATGTATGTATATAGATATTTATATGTGTGTATTGTGTGTGTGTGGTTATATACACATGAGCATGAATAATGTATATATCTAAATAGATAAAGATAAGTAGGTAGTTTTGTTTTAAAGAGGAAGGGATGGTGGTGGAAAGTAATTATGATAATAATAATAAGTAATTTTAAAAATTATTTTAAGAAAAAGGAGATTCTTAAAATTCTTAATTATAATTGGAGGGTAGCTGGTTTGAGTGTCTGAATGACTTTAAGGTTTTTTGTTTTGTTTTGTTTTATATTTTGGTAGCTAAACTACCAAAAATAAAAGATACACATATATGCATATATGTCTGAGTGTGTGTGTGTGTGTGTGTGTGTGTGTGTGTGTGTGTGTAGCCAGTAATAAATGCATGACAGGAATATAAGATACTGGGTAATATAATTGGAAAGGGGCCAGGCTACTAAGCTTGTTAGTCCAATTATAATTCTCTGCATATTCAGTAAAAAGAGGCAAGATGACAGTAAACTCTG